>NW_024426885.1:75673363-75817841 GCF_017311325.1 Ursus maritimus | reverse complement strand
TTTTTTTTTTTTTGACTGAGGAAATTTTAGACGCTGTGTGACAGGTTTTGTCCAATTTCTATTCTTCTCTTTTCTACCTGAAAATATCACATATCTTTTCTCCTAAGTTTGAAAATGCAAAGCCTATGTTGTAAGATTTTCCTTGTAAAAACTCATTTAATTGATTTATACTATTCACACAATAGCTTTTCTCTATTTAGTTATTTATTTACATTATTTCTACATCACTCTTTCCAAAAGACCAGTTTTCATCTTACGTAGTCCTATAAAAACCTTCCTTAGAGAGTAAAGAAGAAACGATCATATTTCAATCTTCCACCAAGAAGATATTTTACGATATTTTTGTGGCCTCCTCCCGAGACCAATATAATTATTCATATTTCATCAAAAGGGTGCTTAGAGAAGATATATACTCTCAAAAAATGATTGAAAGAAAAAATCATTCGAGTAAGGAATATTGATTTTTTGAAAAGCAGGAGACATTCATTATTGTAAGAGTAGAAGTCTCCCTGGTACAATTCCCACCCTGACATTAAATGAGTACATATTAAAATGATGAAGACAGTAATAATATAGTAGAGGAAACTGTCTTCTAATTGCTTCATATTAATATTAATGAAACAATAATTTCTTCCATCAAGACTCAGTATGGCTCTGAATAGTATTGCTCATAGTGAGGTCCATCTGTTCACTGTGGAGAGGTACCCAACGGAAGGGACCTTCTTTCCCTTCCTCCCTGGCCCCATAGGCATGTTCTTGAGGCTCCGTGAAGTTTCTCCATCTTTTGAAAGATTGTGTATACGAATGATAAATACCCTTTCTAATTTTGAATATGACATTGCAGAACCATATTATATATCGCATTGCCCAAATTTATGTGCTTATGATCAAGCTTCTGTCAAGTAAGAGCCAGAAAATTTTGCCCACTGTGCAAATAAAGCCTCTCAATAGCTCATGTAGCAAACACAGATATGCAGGCAGACAATTTAAAACAATAGAATGAGATAAAGTAACAGGGTTCATACTTATTCTCCTACCTCAAAAAGCCAGGCAAACACTCACATAATGGAAAGCTGGCTTTCAGACGTGGTGGCAGGTGGCAGAGCAATGTGATTCCTGAGGCGAGGGCAAAAGTAAGCCTACAGAAAGCACCTGCTTTGGAGGCGGTTTCTGGCATGAACCCCACGGAAATGGAACCCAGAGAACCCGACATTCATGATGAGGTGAGGAGACTGATTTCCAAGGTCCGAAAGAGCAGAGCAGATGGAATGTGTGGAGAATCCTGGACATCAGCAGGCATCATAAAAAAGAGAGTTCCAGAGATGTGCATGAAGATACTGGCAATATTTGGCTAAGCACTGAAGTGTGTGCTGGTAGGAGGTACCTAACTACTCCAGGCAGGAAAATCCACAGAAGGGGATAGGTAGATCCTTTTCTGGAGCTTGCAGAAGGCTGGCAATATTTTCATTCCAAAAGCCAGTGGAGGAAAGAACTTACAACATGAGAAGGCATCAGATAAAGCCCTCAGAAGCATGTTGCCTAAGTAGGTTACGAGGTGGGTACCCCCACAAAGCTTAATAAAAGAAGCCTTACAGACATCTAACTAATTCCAAGTCACTTAGCTCTGTGCCAGAACAAAATGTAACAGTCTGTAAAGGAACACAACAAAATTAAGCAAACAATAATGTATCATTCACAATGTCTGGCACCTAAACACATATCATTCATGCAAAAAAAACTGCAGGAAAATAAGACTAATAATTGGGAGACCATTTATAGAAAGAGATACAAAAAAACACAGAAATGATGGAACTAGTAAACAAAGGTATTGAAAGAGCTAGTCAAGTCATTATAAATGACTTTATATGTTTAAGAATATAGAGGGAAACGTGACAATATGTGGATAATTCTTTCCAAAAAATGGTAATGCTGGAAATGAAAAACACAGCACCTGAAAAAAATTCGCTGGATAGGGATGAAAAGAACACTCCAGAAGTAATGGTTCATGAACTTGAAAACAGAGCAAAGGTCTTACCCAAAATAAAGAGCAGAGAAATTAATCTTTAAACAATCAACATAGCGTTAGTACCCTATATCTCACACAGAAGAAGGAGGGCATTACAAATATATTTGAAGAAATAATGGATGATTTTTTTTCCAAATCTGATCAAAATGAGAAGACCACAAATAAAAGATATTCAGTGAATCAGGAGCAACATAAAACTCCAGTAGGGAATACCAAAATCAAATGGCTGAAAACAAGTGATAAATACAAAACGAGAGGAAGAAAAGATATCTGTATACACAGAGGAACGAAAGGGATGACAATAAAAATTTGCTTGTCAGATATCCTGTGAATCAGGAGACAACGCGCAGATATCTTTAAAGTTCTGGAGAAAAAATCAACTTATAATTTTTTACCCAGCAAAATTATTGAAAAATTAAGGTGAAGTAGAGACTGTCAGACAACAAAAGCAATACAATTCAGATAATGGAGCAGACTTGTGCTCTATGCAGACTCAGTGTTATTAAGATGTCACTTCTTTCAAAATAAATCCAGGGCAAGCCCAACGAAAATCCCAGCAGTCTACTATGGTTAGAACTTTGCAGGTTGAATCTAAAATCTCTATAGATCCCAAGAAACTCCACCAACTAAAACAATTTCCAAAAGATCTAGCCAAGTGTAGTCTGAATTCAAAAAAGCTTCAGAAATCCAGATGGTTTGATTTTGGCGGATGTTTAAATATGTAGAGCAGCAGAACAGAAAAGAGACCTCGGTATATGTTGCCTGGGGTATTTTTTTTAATGACTGTCCAAGATATTGTCAGAAATAATAATCAACAAATGGTTTTGGACCATTTGGAAAACATTGAAACCTCATTTTACGCCATGTAAAACCTAACTAGAAATGGATCACAGATCTAAATGTAAGCAGCTAAAAATATAACACTTAAAAAAAGATTTTTTTTCCCTCATTGGGGTAGGAATAGTTTTTTTAGGCAAGGCACAGAATTAAGAAATCACCAGAAAAACAACCCATACACTTCATTAAAGTTTAAAAATTTATTCTTAAAATGATACACTTGTAAAGAGTAAAACACAAGTCACAGATGTAACTTATATTTGCCAAATATATATCCAGTAAAGAATTACTTCTAGAATATATAAAAAATGCATCCTGATATTAAAGGGGCACAAACCCAATAATAAAAAAAAATGAGTAAATAGTTACTTTCATTTTATGAAAGACTATTTTTAAGTGACAGGAGAACACAGGAAAATTTGCACAGCACCATTTGCCACTAAAGACACAAGATGAAAACCACAGTGTATTTGTCTATGCATCTACCAGAACGTCTAAAATAAAAAATTGCCTTAAGAGTTGTGATCATGGAACAGGAGGAAGTCTCATATGCTGTTGGTGGGAATGCAAACTGCTCCAGCCACTTCGACAACAGTGTGTAGTTTCTCATAAGTTAGGATATCATGTGATACAGAGAAATAAAAAGAAATAAGTCCACAGAGAAACATTTACCCATATGTGCATAACAGCTTTCTTCCTTGGGACCTGGAGAGGAAAGAAACTAGCAAGACGAGAAAAGGAGCAAACCAGTGATACATGCAATAAAATGGACGAATCTCAAAACCAGTCAGCTAGATGAACAAGACCCATACAAACCATGACACCTGCTCTGATTCCATTTGTATTAAATTCTAGCAAAGTCAAACTATAATGAGCGAGAGCTGGGAGAGGGAGCAAGGTGTGGTCTTGACCACAGAAGATGCACAGAGAACACTATGCACATGACGACTGAAATATTGTAGGATTGTTTTGATGGTAAAAAACAAAAAACAAAACCAGAAGCATTATTCAAATTGTACTCTTCCAGTTAGTGAATTTTACTCTATCCACATTATACCTCCATAAATCTTAAATAAAGCTTACTTTCCAAATAGCAGCATTGATTTACATTCTGAATTTGTACAGGTCTTGAATCTATCACCTACTAGGATGTATCAATTTGCTGTATTTTCTTAGAAAGTGGTATTACATATGTATTAGGTCTTTTGCTCCCAAAACAAAATTTGGATTAGGTATTCATTTAGTATACTTTCCATTGACACTAAATTTTAACAGTATATTGGTGGAAAATACAGTTTTGGTGTTAATAAATGGTGGGTCCCCAAAGTGGCAATTTTTTCTTCATGGGGTTTTGATAAGTCTGAACCTTAACTTATATTTTTCCCTGGCAAACAAACACTAAACATTATTAATTTTATGTGATATGGCAGAGAAATATAAAAAAAGATAAAGTATGATATTATTGAAGTCAGAGAAAAGAAAAAAAGGTCAAACAGAACAAAACATGGTACAAGATTTTTTTTCTAATTTATGTCTTAAATTGGTGATTTATTTCCAATTAAAATAATCATCCATCATGCTAAAATATTGTTCTTAATTAGAATTTTACATGCTTTGGTAATTTTGTGTGTGATTAATTTATATAATTTATTTTGGTCTTGTAGCTGAATAAGCACTATGCATGAGGTGTTGAAACTTAATTTATACATGTGACATTAACACTAAAATAACTATAATTTCAATCACTATTAAGGGAACAATATAATTGCATGTTGTTGAAATCACCCATACACTATTCGAGTTTGAGGACTAAAGTTGGGGACAAGTTTGAGGATTAAAAGAAGGATTAAAAATATATTATACACATACTTATAATTGATACACAAAAATATATAAACAAATAATGCATTTCAGTGGAAAAAATAGTACCTTACATTATTTTGTTCTCAAAATTCACTTTGTAAGAGACCATTTTTTTTGGCACTGTCTGGAAATAGATGCTGTGACCTTGAGCAAAAGCAATATGCCAAACTTTACTCATTCGTATAGTAGAAAATTTTTTCTTTTTTCTTATTTTTATTATTTTGTGTTAGTCACCATACAGCACATCATTAGTTTTTGATGTAGTTCCATGATTCATTGTTTGCATAAAACACCCAGTGCTCCATGCAATATGTGCCCTCCTTAATACTCACCACAGGGCTAACACATCCCCCCCACTCACCTCCCCTCTAAAACCCTCAGTTTGTTTCCCGGAGTCCATAGTCTCTAATGGTTTGTCTCCCCCGCTCTTCCCCCCACCCTTAATTTTTCCCTTCCTTCTCCTAATGTCCTCTCTGCTATTCCTTATGTTCCACAAATAAGTGAAGCTATATACTTGTCTTTTTCTACTTGACTTATTTCACTTAGGATAATCTCCACCAGTTCCATCCATGTTGATGCAAATGTTGGGTAATTGTTCTTTCTGATGGCTGAATAATATTCCATTGTATATATGGACAACTACTTCTTTATCCATTCGTCTCTTGAAGGACATCTAGGTTCCTTCCACCGTTTGGCTTATGGACATTGCTGCTATGAACATTGGGGTGCATATGGCCCTTCTTTTCACTACATCTCTATCTTTGGGGTAAATACCCAGTAGTGCAATTGCTGGGTCATAGGGTAGCTCTATTTTTAACTTTTTGAGGGACCTTCACACTGTTTTCCAAAGTGGCTGTACCAACTTGCATTCCCACCAGCAGTGTAAGAGAGTTCCCCTTTCTCCACATCCTCTCCAACATTTGTTGTTTCTTGCCTTGTCAATTTTTGAATTCTAACTGGTGTAAGGTGGTATCTTGAATTCCCCTGATGGCTAATGATTTTGAACATTTTTTCATGTGTCTGTTAGCCATTCGTATGTCTTCATTAGAAAAGTGTCTGTTCATATCTTCCACTCATTTTTTTACTTGATTATTTGTTTTTTGGGTGTTGAGCTTGAGAAGTTCGTTATAGATCTTGGATACCAGCCCTTTATCTGTAGTGTCATGTGTAAATATCTTCTCTCATTCCGTGGGTTGCCTCTTTGTTTTGTTGACGGTTTCCTTTGCTGTGGAGAAGCTTTTCATCTTGAAGTTCCAAAAGTTCATTTTCGCTTTTGTTTCCCTTGCCTTTGGAGATGTGTCATGAAAGAAGTTGCTGTGGCCGATGTTGAAGAGGTTAGTGCCTATGTTATCTTCTAGGATTTTGATGGATTCCTGTCTTACATTGAGGTCTTTCATCCACTTAGAGTTTATCATTGTGTATGGTGTAAGAGAATGGTCGAGTTTCATTCTTCTGTATATAGCTGACCAGTTTTCCCAGCACCATATATTGAAGAGACTGTCTTTTTTCCATTGGATGTTTTTTCCTGCTTTGTCAAAGATTAGTTGACCAGAGAGCCAAGGGTCCATTTCTGGAGTCTCTACTCTGTTCCATTGATCTCTGTGTCTGTTTTTATGCCAGTACCATGCTGTCTTGGTGATCAAAGCTTTGTAATATAGCTTGAAACCAGGCAACATGATGCCCCCAGCTTTGTTTTTCTTCTTCAACATTTCTTGGTGATTTGGGGTCTTTTCTGTTTTCACACGAATTTTAGGATTGTTTGTTCTAGCACTTCGAAAAATGTCATTGGTATTTTAATCAGGATGGTGTTGAAAGTGTAGATTGCTCTGGGTAACATAGACATTTGAACAATGCTAATTCTTCTGATCCACAAACATGAAATGTTTTCCCATCTTTTTGTGTCTTCTTCAATGTCTTTCATCAGCATTCTGTAGTTTCTAGAGTAGAGATCCTTTACCTCTTTGGTTAGGTTTATTCCAAGATATCTTATGGTTTTTGGTGCTATTGTAAATGGAATAAATTCCCTAATTTCTCTTTCTACAGTTACATTGTTGGTGTATAGACAAACAGCTGATTTCCATGCACTGGTTTAGTATCCTGCCAATTTATTTAATTGCTGTATGAGTTCTATTAATTTGTGGGTGGAGTCTTTTGGGTTTTCCACATAAAATATGTCATCTGCAAAGAGATAGAGTTTGACTTCTTCTTTTCCAGTTTAAATACCTTTTATTTCTTTTTGTGGTCTGATTGCTGATACTAGGACTTCTAGTACCATGTTGAACAATAGTGGTGAGAGTGGGCATCCTTGTCATGTTCCTGATCTTAAGGGAAAGGCTCTCAGCTTTTCCCCATTGAGAATGATATTCTCTGTGGGGTTTTCATAGATTGTTTTTATGAAATTGAGGAATGTAACCTCTATCCCTACACTCTGAAGAGTTTTAATCAGGAAAGGATGCTGTACTTTGTCAAATACTTTTTCTGCATCAATTGAGAGGACTATATTCTTGTCTCTTCTCTTATTAATGTGTTCTATCACACTGATTGATTTGTGAATGTTGAACCACACTTGCAACCCAGGGGTGAATCCCATCTGGTCATGGTAGATAATCCTTTTAATGTACAGTTGGATCATATTAGCTAGGATCTTATTGAGAATTTTGGAATCCATATTCATCAGGGATATTGGTCTGTAATTATCGTTTTTGATGGGGTCTTTGCCTGGTTTGGGGATCAAGGTAATGCTAGCCTCATAGAATGAGTTTGGAAGTTTTCCTTCTGTTTCTATTTTTTGAAACAGCTTCAGGAGAATAGTTATTATTTCTTCTTTGAATGTTTAGTAGAATTCCCCATGGAATCCATCAGGCCCTGGACTCTGGTTTTTTGGGAGGTTATGATCACTGCTTCAATTTTGTTACTGGTTATTGGTCTATTTAGGTTGTCAGTTTCTTTCTGTTTCAGTCTTGGTAGTTTATAGCTTTCCAGAAGGCATCCATTTCTTCCAGGTTCCTTAATTGATTGACATATAGTTGCTGATAATAATTTCTAATTATTGTTTCTATTTCCTTGGTGTTAGTCGTGATCACTCCCCTTTCATTTTATTGATTTGGGTCCTTTCTCTTTTCTTTTGGATAAGTCTGGCCAGTGGTTTATCGATCTTATTTATTCTTTCAAAGAACCAGCTTCTAGTTTTGTTGATCTGCTCTAATGTATTTCTGGCTTCAAATTCATTGACCTCTGCTCTAATCTTTATTATTTCTCTTCTCCTGCTTGGTTTAGGTTTTATTTATTCTTTCTCAAGTTCCTTAAGGTGTAAGGTTACCTTGTGTATTCAGGATTTTTCTGGGTTTTTTTTGAGTGAGGCTTGGATGGCTATGTATTTCCCCCTTTGGACCGCCTTTGCAGTGTCCCATAGGTTTTGGATTGATGTATTTTCTTTCTCATTGGTTTCCATGAATTGTTTAAGTTCTTCTTTAATTTCCTGGTTGACCTAAACATTCTTAAGAAGGATGGTCTTTAGCTTCTAAGTGTTTGAATTCCTTCCAGATTTTTTCTTGTGATTGAGTTCCAGTTTCAAGGCATGTGGTGTGAGAATATTCAGGGAATAATGTCAATCTTTTGATATGGATTGAGACCTGATATGTGACCCTGTATGTGGTCTGTTGTGGAGAAAGTTCCATGTGCATTCGAGAAGAATGAATATTCTGTTGTTTTGGGGTGGAATGTTCTCTATATATCTATGAAGTCCATCTTGTGCAGTGTGTCATTCAAAGCTCTTGTTTCTTTGTTGATCTTCTGCTTAGATGATCTGTCTGTTGCTGAGAGTGGAGTGTTAAGGTCCCCTACTATTTACATATTATTATCTATATGTCTCTTTATTCCGGTCAACAGTCGGCCTGTGTAGTTGGCTGTTCCCCTGCGTGGGGGCATAGGTATTAATAATTGTCAGATCCTCTTGTTGTATACGCCCTTTAAGAATGATATAGTGTTCTTCTGTATCGCTTAAAATCTAATTTGTCTGATATGAGAATTGCTACCCCAGCTTTCTTTTGAGGTCTGCTGGAATGAAAAATGGTTCTCCATCCCTTCACTTTCAGTCTGGATGTATCTTTAGGTTCAAAAAGAGTCTCTTGTAGACAGCATATGGATGGGTCATGTCTTTTTATCCAATCCACAACCCTGTGCCATTTTATGGGAGCATTTAGGCCATTCACGTTGAGAGTGATTATTGAGAGATATGATTTTAATGTCATCATGTTGCCCATGAAGTCCTTGTTTCTCTAGATTGTCTATGTAAATTTCTGTTTGGTATCACTCTTGGTGTCTATCTCCTTTTATAGAACCCCCCCTTAATATTTCTTGTAGGGCGGGCTTGGTGGTCACATATTCTTTCGTTTTTGCCAGTCTTGGACAGTCCTTGTCTCTCCATCCATTCTGAATGACAGCCTTGCTGGATACAGTATCCTTGGCTGCATGTTCTTCTCATTTAGTACCCTGAATAGGTCTTGCCAGACTCTTCTGGTTTGCCAGGTCTCTGCACACAGGTCTGACATTATTCTGATGTTCCTCCTTCTCTATATAATAAATCTCTTCCCCCATACACTTTCAAGATTGTTTCTTTGGATCTGAGATTTGCAAACTGTACTATTATATGTCTTGTTGTTGGTCTATTCTCATTGATCTTGGGAGAGGTCCTCTCTGCCTCTTGGACACAAATGCTTGTTTCTTTTCTCAGATTAGGGAAGTTCTCAGCTATGATTTGCTCAAATATATCTTCTAGACCTCTCTCTTTCTCCACCCCCTCAGGGATCCCAATAATTCTGATATTGGAACATTTCATTGAATCACTAATCTCTCTCAGCTTAATTTCTTGAAATTTAATTTGTTTTTCCCATGCCACCCCATTTTCCTTCTTTTCTATCATCTTATTCTCTAACTCACTAATTCATTTTTCTGCCTCATTTACCCTCACAGTCAGAGCATCCAGTTTAGACTGCTTTTCATTTATAGCATTTTTATGTTTATTCTGATTAGATCTCATTTCTGCCCTTAGAGATTCTATATTTTCACTAATATTTTTCTCAAGCCTAGATATCGCCTTGATAATTATTACTCTGAAATCCATTTCTGACATCTTGGTTATATCCTTATCTATTAGTTCTGTGGCAGAGGCCAGTTTCTGTTTCTTGCCTTTTGTTGGGGGTTCCTCTTCTTAGTCATTCTGTAGAGGGTTGGTTGCACGTGTTTTATAGGGACCTTAGGATTGTGGGCCTCTTTTTCTTCCAGCCTGGGGGAGGGGCCTACTGCACTGTTACTCAGGCAACCCTGTTTAGGCAGAGTTGTCCTGCCCCCTGTAGGTGGGTAGGAATGGGCTCAGTGAAAAATGTTTTTGGGGGGCTTTTCTTCTCTGGCAGCTTTCCCTGGTGACTTTCCATGTCTCTTCTGAAAGTCAGAGCAAAAGTGACTGTATCCAAACCTCTGTCTCAGAACAGAGAGATCGCAGTCTGCTCTTCACTGATCTCTCCAGGCCACACTGACTCCACTTCTGTCTTTGCTCCTAAAAACCTTCAATGTCCTGGGTTGTGCACCCCACAGCCGCTCTCCCACCCTCACTCCCAGGGCTGGGCACGTGTCTGTCCTTCATCCTTCTATAACCGCCAACCACCTCCGGTTCCCACGCATGCCCCTGTATCTCCAAGTTTCAGTCTGAGGGACTGTCCTAATGTCCTTTCCCACTGCTACCGGTCTACAAGCCTGTGCCTGGTCCCCAGAGTGGGAGGCTTTGGACTTCCTGGTGCAAGAGCACAGAGCCTCCCTCCCCCTTCTGTTTATCTTCCGATATCTGCCCACAGAATCTTAGCTCCCCATTTCATACCTCGAGACCAATTGCTGGAGATGTTCTGTTTTTAGAGATCCAGATGTATCTTCTTACATCTCAGGCTGATTTCATGGGTGTTCAGAATGATCTGGTAGATATCCAGCTCAATTCAGGGACCAGTTGAAATAGGGTCCCCTACTCCTGTCCCATCTAGCCCCCATCTCATAAAAGAGAAATTATTATACCTTTTCCTTCATGCACGCTGGTTTGTTATAGCGACCCACAGCTAAAAGTGGTCCATTTCTGCACAACATCTGTAGAGAAAGTGTTCATTTCACGGATTCCATACATTATTCAGTTAGAAATATGTAATCAACCAATCAATCCAGGGACAAAGAATTTCTGCTTCCTGATTCCTTTTAAAAATTTGGTTTTATTTTTTTCATTATTGCATTTTTGTCTCTCTGATGTGGTGAAGATTATCATCAGCTTGTCAATAGGAGTGCTTTGAGAAAAAGGAAGGAATCTTGCACAGATTTGCATCATTTACAAATTATTTGACTGGTCACTTCTTTGGAAAAAAACCAAGTCAGCTAGCTGTTAGAAAAGACTGGCTCTCCTTATCATTGATCTTAGTTATTTTTCCCTCTTTGAGAGGATCTCTTATGCATCAGAATTTTATAATATTAAACAACTACATGGGGCACCTGGGTGGCTCAGTTGGTTAAGCCTGCAACTCTTGGTTTCAGCTCAGGTCATGACCTCAGGGCCATGAGATCAAGTCCCAATTTGGGCTCTGCACTCAGTGCAGAGTCTGCTTCAGATTCTCTCTCCCTCTCCCTCCCACTCTCCTCTCCTCTCTGTCCCTCTCAAATAAATAAAATTTTTAAAAATAATAAAGTGAATGACCACATCAACATAAAAGATCATATACAATGACCACACACGCACACACACACACATACACACACACACACACACTGCTTTATTGCAAAGTGTTCTTCAAAGAAAAAATACATTTTTTTAATTATTTAGTTTCCAAATGCTTGTGACAACCTATCATTGAGTACAGTTCATTTTCATATTTTGTTTTCTAGGTAAATGTTGCCTTTCTACATAACTATAGTTAGCATACAGAATTTCTTCTTCATGTTGATCATGTTAATGAGACTAACAGATGCATGTCAGTAATTGCTTTACTGAAAGATGTAATATTTTCAGCTCTTCATGGCTCTTACTTATGAAATACCAAACAGTATGGCATACAGCCAAATAATCATAAACCATGATGACTTAGCTTTTCTGAGTTGTAATAAAAATAACAACAAAAATTACTTTTATTGCTGTTGCTCCAATGATGAGGTTACCTTCCATGTTTCTGGACTGATTGTAATGACAAATGAATGCCTTCCCTTAAAATTTATTTTTCCAAAGACTTCTCTCACATTTAATTTTTGACTGATCAGTAGGAAATTCTGCTATTTTCAAATGATTTTGAGGAGAGGTTATAGATACTCTTATAAAAACGTGTCACTTATCTTTAGCATGGTGGATTTTGGTCAGATAATACTGATGATGCTCCCCCATGTGGAAATTTTGAAAAGTTGGTGTATGGTTTAGATTTATGTGAACAAAAGAAAGAGAGGAGTTGCTGTTTCTTCGAGGTCAAGTTATCAAAACCAAGGGTCTGGGGCAGAAAAAGCACCCCTGAGACTTGAACAGGTTTGTTTTGGGTTTTTTTAAGGCAAAAATAAAAACTGATCAGGTAGAATGATCAGTTGTGTGCTCGGGACTATGGAAGCTAATATGCACACTTGCATGTCTATGTATCTACTGTTACTTAACCTTTATAAGGTCAGTGGTTATGCCTATATTTTAATCCTTTTATAATGAAATATACAAACAAAACCCCAAAGCTATAATGCGTAAAAAGAGAATAAGGAACATAAAATTTTTCTAAAGATAATTCAGGCACTCAAAACTCACTCACAAAATTGATCATAATTTTAGGTTAATCCTATATTTTAAACAAGCTAAAACAGCTGAAAAAAAACTATAGAAGCTAGGAGAACAATATGAATCAGAGATAAAAACTGAGAAATGAGATAGAGACATGTATGATTGGAAAAGAGAACTGTCAGAATTTAGACAAGAGTGAGAAAAAAATAATATATTTCAAATTTGAAAATGAAATCATAAAAGTGCATGCACACACACAAAATCAAATAAACACCACACATAATTCCTAATAAAAAATGCAAGTTGAAAGGAGGAAAATAAAAGTAAATTCAAAGATGTGAAGAAAGAGATAAGAAAAGCTTAAGAGAAATCAATATGTTTTAGTGTCTTAGTTTGGAGACAACTGTCGTGCAGGCTGTCAGTGAGAAAGGCAGGAACAGTATTCCTGTTCTGGAAACTTGCAGGGGCTGGCATCCTTCGGTTTGAGAAAATGCCAGCCTCATTTTTCCCGGCCATTTTGGACTAAGGAAAGCAGAGATGGATAAAGGGAATTTAGGATTTACTTTTTTCAAGTGGGGAAAATAATGTGTTCAAAATGTTGTGAACAGTGAATGCTAATTCATTATGAGTAAACTGTTTGGGATTTCCCCTGCTTTTGTCTGCATGAATCCTATAACACTGATTCTGAGCTTTACATACACAGAAGCAAACTTTGGATTCATAATGGGTCTAGTTGTTCAGCATACAGTCCCTTACTTCTTCTCACCGTGCCCTTCATTTCTGTCTTGCTTTATTAGGCCATTCATGGTCATTTCAGCTTATGTCCTCACATCCTTGCTCCTCCCCTCTTTGTGGTCTGTCTCTTGCCCTGCTTGTTCTCTTCATCCAGCTCCAGCTCCAGTTCAATCTCTCTCCTTGCTTCTGCTGGTTTCTCTCTGAACTTTTTATGCTTATCACAAAAAAATCATTGTTTGCATTTAAATGGGCGCCAAAGACATCCTACACATTTTTTTTTCAACCTCTTACTGTGCCTAAATTTGAAGGCTTTCTCTATCCCAAGCTAGCAATGAGCCCTTGGTCAGGTTTTATAAAAATTGTTAAGAAAATTGGCAAATGCTTACCTTACAGGTATGTTCTCAGGATGTCATGAAATTCTTTAAGGAACAGCATCTAACCTGGTTTCTCACATGGTAGGGATTCAGTACATCTAGCTTTTAATGTTGGGGTTATGTTTTGCCCCAGTTCTGGCTGCAGGAGTATCTCCCTTGTCCATGCAGCTTCACTAGCTAAGTAGTAACACTGGAGAATGTTCTCCAACATCAAGCCATTGAAGGCACCCCTGAACTGTCTTGGAGAGCTTCCAGTAAAACTGGGTGGTGACAAGTGGAAGTGGATGCATCTACAAGGGCTTGAGCCACTTCAGTAACGAGAAGCAGTTTTGAGTCCAGTAGGCAGCGCCGGGCGTACAAATGTGTCTGGCGTAGCTGGCGAATAACACAGATAATTCTGGGTAAACATGCCAGAATCAGTGTGTCCTACACTAGGAAGCCCCCCACAGACACATTCATTTTTGCTGACCCTCTCTTCACCTGCCATCTTCTGCCCTCCATCTCAGGGACTGGTTTCCCAGTCGTCCTTCCTTTGGCCAATTCCTAGTGCTACTAAATAGATTTCTCTTTCCACTGGTTCGTTACACAAAATCACATTATTTTTCCTCTAACTTCCCAATGGAAGCGTGTGTTCCTTTTGGGCCTAAGGCTGTGTTTTTCTCTTAATAGCCATAATGTATGATTACAATTATACTTGTACCATTTCCCTAGGATATATAATGTTTTTAGATGACTAAGAAGTCAAAAGACTGCCCAACTATGCTAATGAATAAGAGGCCTATTTAAGTAATAATAATAGATGTCTAAATTGAGATTCAGTTGCAGTGGACCCTGATTTCTGGTGCTCCATGCCCACTTTCCTTGGTGTTCCACTCAGCGTCCAGAGGGAGAGTTGCTATAGTCGGAAGCAGAACTGACCCAAGGCTGTGTGAGGGGGCTGTCTGTGAGGACACAGATAGGGAGAGCATGTTGGAAAATTGGTTCTGTCTCTGCCACATTAATGTCACATCCTGCCACTGCAGCTATCATGGGACAGTCCAATCTCAAGCAAAGTGGGATGCAGGTTCAGGTCCCAAGAGCAGTGAGAAAAAGAAGTTTTGGAAGGTACAGCTTTAATTACTCTAAATAAAAAAGTGTTTTATATTTCCTGAGTTGTTTTAGTTTGACAACTCCCTTAAGCAGAGTCTGAGTCAAGGATTCGGGTTAGGTAGTTTATCTGAGACTTTATCTAAGAAAGCAATAAAGAAGAGGTGGAAAGGACGTGCATTATTGAGGACAGCAGGGTAGGCAACCCATAAAAATTGCACCAGGACCTCTAAGAAAATTCCAGAATATTTTCTTGAATGATTCATCCAGTTGATGGGACGTTGAGAACTATGTCTGGTCAGATTCTTTCCATTTTCAACCTGTGTTTTTTCACATGCTGAGCATCTCCATGGCTTCAAAAGAAGCTGCAAGATGGAAAAATGGGTCACCAGGTTCAGAACCATGGTGAAGCAGGCCCCTGCCAGTAGGACCCTGAGCATCCCTGTGACTGTAGCTGAGAAAAGAGAGCATCCAAGAGGATGTTACTCCAGTTCTGCTGAGCTGCCGTAAATTAGACATTGTCTGTAATCTGAATGCCCAAGGATGAAGAAGAGATCATAGAAACATGTCCCAACTTATTGACGTATTTAACCTTTATTACCTACTATCTGTTGTTGTTTGGAAATAGTACAAGATGGGCAAACGCCTGCTTTCTTGACACTCTCCTCGGACACAAAGGAGAAGGTTGGAGTCATTTAAACCACAAATGTGGACCAAATCGGGTATAAATGTAGCAAAGGTGGGATTGGTGGACACTCCAATGACTGACACAATGACTGCTTAGAGGAATGATTTCTAAGCTAAGCATGAAGATTCAGCTGGAATTACATAGACAATGAAAGGAGAAAATACTTTCTAGTTAAGAAAAAATAAAACTTTCTAATTCCCGCATGACCATTGATAAGACTTTTTTCATATTTTGTATGTGGCTCTGAAATGGACCGGGACCTATTTACAACATGTGTTAAATCTTCAGTAAGTGTTAGCTCTATTATCACATCATTATCGTCATCATCGATACGTTATATACCTAAAATCATCCCAGGTAATGCCAGCATTTCAGAATCCCTTTGCTAGTACAGTGTCCCAAGAATGCAGAGCTGAAAGCTGACAGTCATAGAGAGTGGCAGGGCCTGGGACCTGTGGGAAATTAATGCAGTGGGAAGTATCTGGTGGCTCATAAGAAGTTCTTGTAAGAAACTTAAATACTGGGAGACACACTGTAAGAGAATGGTTAAGAATCCAGAGTTCATTATCAGAGAGATTTTGTTTTAGCTGTTTCCATTGATCAGCTTTGTGATTTTGATAATAATAAATTCTCTGCCTGCTTTGATTTCTGGAACTGTGAAATGGGTGTATGAATTACATCTAGCCCATGAAGTCGGTAGAAGGTTAAAACATACCCTTCATGCACAGCATTTAATATAGTGTCTGAAAGATCTTTACTTGTAAATAAATGTTCATTATTACTATTTCCTCCTTGTTTTTGAATACTCAAGTGAAGTGACCATTCAACCAAACCACCAAAAATAGTTTCTATAATGGTCCTTTCTTATGGTATCCAGTAGGACCACCCCACTATTCTAATAGTTTCGAGATCACATTGCCTTCCTGCAAATTGCTCGCAAGAATTCATATTCTCTCCATGTTGTTTTAAGTTATAAGCACTTTAGGTATCAATAAAATTCGTTTAGAAATGAGCTCCTTATGTTGAAGTGATTCACGAAGTGACAGAAACAGGTACCTATGGTTGGATCTGACCGAGTTAAGTAGCTAGGGTTAAGACGAGTCACCCACTCTAACCACGGGGAGAACAACCTTCCCCAGGTCAAAGATGGTGCACTGTGTGTCCCTCGGTGCTGAGTGAATGGACAGAAACCAGGCAGTGGGACCAATATCAATGCAGCCTAACTCTCTGCTGCCATTTAGGGGGAGCTGATTTTGTTGTCAGGGTTCACATGCTGGTGAATGAAGGGCACAAAGTGTGCTTCTCAGGCAACATAGGTTACGTGAGGCAGGAAGGTCATGTAACTCTGATGCTCTGAAGAGAAAGCAGTTCTGTCTCTTCATTTCATTATACACCAACATCTCCCTGGGTATTCATCTTCAAGTAAAATTCCCCCTCACGTGTGACTTCTTAGTTTTGTCCTCTGCTACTCTCTACTCAACGGTCTCACTGCAGTGTTCAGATGAGTTTATACAGCTCAGTACAGACAAAGCCATTCTCTTGTTTAAGCTGCTTTCAAACTTCCAGAAGGGAAATGCAGATGGTTTGGGCTGGTATCCACGGTCCTACCCAATCTGCCCAAACCCAACCTGCCATACTTTTTTTTTCTTTAAGATTTTGTTTATTTATTTATTTATTTATTTATTTATTTATTTATTTATTTGACAGAGAGAGAGCACAAGCAGGAGAAGAGGGAGAGGGAGAAGCAGGCTCCCCGCTGAGCAGGGAGCCCAACACGGGGCTCAATCCCAGGACCCTGAGATCATGACCTGAGCTGAAGGCAGATGCTTAATTGACTGAGCCATCCAGGTGCCCCAGCCTGCCATACTTCTGTCCTCACTGCTTGTCTGGATGTGACTTACCACACACTCATGATTATTCTCAAATACACCATTTAATTCATACCTTTATAGCTTTCTGCATGCTGTTTCTGTCTATCCAAAACTGTGTGCCTTAATTTTGTTCACCTGCGAAGCCACCTCAAGGGTCACCTTCTTCATGGAGTTTGCCCTGACTGCCTGAGGCAAAAGCCCCTCTGACCCCTTAACATTGTGCCTGCGTCTTATAACACAGCACGGGACATCTGACCCATGCAAGCAAAAGTGGTCCGTTCCAGCCTCAATCTTCCATTGATTAGAAGCCGTTAATGTCAGAGACCACATCTGATTCAGTTCTAAAGCCCAGCATGCTCTCTTGCATGTAGTAGGCACTCCGACAACAGAACACTACACACAAACTGCTACAGAGCTCACCATTTAAAAATGAAATGTGAAATCAGATTAAGTTCAGCTGAATCAATTTAAAATATTTATACATATCGAAGGGGATCAGCTGAGATATAACTGTACATTGGTGAATTCTGTGCTCAAACAGATTAGTAGCTCCTCCCTGTCGGAGCACAGCACCTCTCGTGAGGAGCGCTCTGCCCAGGGATTTTAACCAACAGAGGATTCCTGGTTATGTTATCCTGAAATATCTAAAAAGACATATTTATACTTCTATGGGAAAAAAGAGTGTTTTTTAAAAAAACGTTTATCAGCAGTGCATCTAATTGACCTCTTGCTAATTACGTGAATTGTGAAAAATATGTTTTATTCCCTGAGTCTGATTTCACATCTCTCACATTCACCTTAGTCAAAAGAAGTTTCTCTCACACACAAAAAATGTCTTGTTAATGAGATTTCAGTAAAAATCAATACTGTGGCACTCAGAACAACGAGAGAATATTCTTGAGGCACCTGGGTGGCTTAATTGGTTGAACATCCAACTCTTGATTTCGGTAGGTCGTGATCTCAAGGTCATGGGATCCATTGGGCTCCCCCCTTAGCAGGGAGTCTGCTTGGGTTTCTCTCTCCTTCCCTCTGCCCCTCTCCCCCCACTCACGTGTTCTCATGCTTTCCTTCACTCTCTAAAATAAATAAAAATAAAATCTTTTTTAAAAAAGAGAATATTCTTTAATTTCCTAGGGAAAGTTCTTACGAAATTTAGGCATGTGAATTTTACTAAAATGGAGGAAGGAAGAAAATGACAGCAACCTATCCAGCACAGATTGTAAGATCCTAGGATGCCTTCCATCATCTGTTTAATGTGTCACATATTTGTTAGTAATGATGAATTATTGAAGTTTGCAAATTATATGTATGTATATATGAATACACACATGTATATATCATATATATCATTTAACAAGTAAGAACCAATATCATCACTAAAATCATTTGTTTTGAATTTCAAGGGAAAAATGGTGGTTGTGTTTATACCCGAAGAATTGCAAAAATTCTTCACTTCTGCATAAAAACTATGGAGAAATACAGGTCTTTTAAAATTATTTACTTTGTTTCAGGAGACTACTAATTTATGTGCAGTCAAATTACTAGAAAATTGCTGAGCATATGCTTTGTAGAGAGAATTATTTTATTATTTATTTATGGAGAATTGAAAGAATTAAAAATATCTTCCCTTTCTTACATGGTTTATATAGATTTGGAGAGATAGAAAATCTTACAAAAGAATATATTATAAATGTAAATAAATTGAAGAAGATATTATTTACATCCTATATAACTATATAATTCTATTTATGCATACGTATGTATGAAATAAATATCATACCCAAGTCATCTGGGCTGCTCTGGTCAGTGCTTACCCATGGTCAGCAGCGAACAAACAACAACAAAAACCAGAAGAAAGACAAGCAGGGGGAAGAAAGGCACAGTGTTTGTAACTCAATATATTTTTCTCTAAAGAAATCGTGGCTGCTTTTAGAACATTTTTTAAATCCCTTCTTCTAAAATGAGAGCTTTATTATGGCTGGGATGAGCATTTAACTTCCTTTGTGTGGCTAAGACCAGGTATGACAGTAGATAATCAATAAACCGCTGCTGATGAATAAATTAATTAATAAAGGATTCCCCTTACTGGCCTTCCTGTGCATTTAGGTTCAACCATTCCTCTTGCTTTGATTGCTTTATACCTGGCCCGATCAGCCCATAAATGTTGAGTTGGAATTCTGTTCCACCCAATTTTTTCTTTACTGTCATGTAATAGGTGAGATCCAGTATGCATTGGTGGGTTTCCACCGAGACTGGAGAGTAGACAGATCTTTCTATTCCTTTCCTGTAACTGGCCCATTCACCCACAAATATGGTGGGCGATCCTCAGCAATAGTTCAACTTCCCTCTAGTACTTAGATTCTAGTCCAAACTGAAAATCTATATTTAATCATCAATTGTTGCTAATACTGGGACATAATCTCACTAGTGGTTTATATTTTACATCACTGTAGCTGTTCTTGTATGATCGAATTAGTTGGTCATTTATCAAAGCTTTCACATAGGGGAAATAATCCAAGTGACATGCCGTGAAAGGTAGAAATATGCACATACTTGCTATAGTGCATTCGCTGTATTTTTATAGTATGTTAGTACAGTTTTTCTTATTATTCTAAGCATTTCAAAGTTAAGGTTCAAACTCATTATCTTCCAAAATGATGCTTTAAAATAAAATATTGACTTTTTCATACATACTAATCACTCTGCTGTAAGCAAGATAGAAGTTGCTGTAGGAAAGCCAAGGAAATATTTTAAAAAGCTTTACTTTCAAGTGTCTTAGAGTAAATTGGATACACAGACTAATTTAGGTGGCACAATAAACAAACAATACAAAACAACACATTGTGTGATGATAAAAATTACGAACATTTTCATTTTTTAAAAGATTCTATATATTTATTTGAGATAGTGAGAGAGAGAAAGCATGAGTGGAGGTGCAGAGGGAGGGGTAGAAACAGGCTCCCCACTGAGCAGGGAGCCCCACAGGAGGCTCCATCCCAGGACCCTGGGATCATGACCTGAGTGGAAGGCAAATGCATAACTGAATGAGCCACCCAAGCACTGAATTTTTATTACTTTTTAAAGTTTTTACTTAAATTCCAGTTAACTTACGGTGTACAATATAGTGATTCAACACTTCCATATGTCAACCCGTGCTCATCGCAACAAGTGCACTCCTTCATCCCCATCACCTGTTTCCCCCATCCCCCCACCCACCAGCCCTCTGGTGACCATCAGTGTGTTCTTTATCATGAAGAGTCTGTTTCTGGGGGCGCCTGGGTGGGTGGCACAGAGGTTAAGCGTCTGCCTTCGGCTCAGGGCGTGATCCCGGTGTTCCGGGATCGAGCCCCACATCAGGCTCCTCCACTATGAGCCTGCTTCTTCCTCTCCCATTCCCCCTGCTTGTGTTCCCTCTCTCACTGGCTGTCTCTATCTCTGTCAAATAAATAAATAAAATCTTTAAAAAAAAAAGAGTCTGTTTCTGGGTTTGCCTCTCTCTCTGTCTCTTTTTTCCCTATTCTTCATTTGTTTTGTTTCTTAAATTCCACATATGAGTGAAATCATATGGCATTTGTCTTTCTCTGACTGACTTGTTTCACTTAGCAAGCTCCATCCATGGAGCTCCATCCATGTCATTGCAAATGGCAAGATTTTATTCTTTTTTATTGCTGAGTAATATTCCATTGGATATATACCACATCTTCTTTATCCTTTCAACAGTTGATGGACATCTGGGTTCTTCTCAAATTTTGGCTATTGTAAATAATGCTGCTGTAAACATTGGGGTTCATGTATACCTATGACTTAGTATTTTTGTATTCTTTGGGTAAATACCTAGTAGTTCAATTGCTGGATCATAGGGTAGTTTTATTTTTAACTTTTTGAGGAAACTCCATACTGTTTTCCAGAGTGGCTGCACAAGTTTGCATTCCCACCAACAGTGCATAAGGGTCTCCCTTTCTCTGCATCTTCACAACACCCAGTGTTTCTTGTGTTGTTGATTCCAGCCATTCTGATAGGTGTAAGTTGATATCTCATTGTGGTTTTGATTTGTATTTCCCTGATGATGAGTGATGTTGAGCATCTTTTCATGTGTCTGTTGGCCATCTGGATGTCTTCTTTGGAAAAAATGTCTATTCATGTCTTCTGCCCATTTTTTAATTGGATTATTCATCTTGGGGGTGTTGAGTTTTAAGGGTTTTTTTTAATGTATTTTGGATACTTATTCTTTATCAGGTATGTCATTTGCAATTATCTTCTCCCATTAACAGCAGACAAATTTTAATAAAATAGCATACAAATAAAGCTAATTTATAATGGTATCACATGCTAACAAAGACAGTGACCTTTGCTCTTCCAGCATATCATGGGAGTCTGACAGTAATGTCAAGTAAGTCTCCATATAAAGTAATGATGTCAGATGCTGTTAGCTAATGGGCGATGTTTTCTTACCCATCTCCCTTTTCTTAACCTCAACTATGAAACTTTCTTTTGATGTTAGATTCCCTTGAAACTATTCTTTACTGTCCAAATGATAGTTCTAGTTAATGAACTGAGAAGTGGCAGGCAGAATTCTAGAATTAAGTGGAAATTAGACTGACATAACCCATTCTTTCTTTTTATCATCTGGGACACAGGTGTGATTCTGGGGGCTGCAACAACTGTTTTGTCTCCCTGAGTTAAAGGCACATGCACGCACGCACACACACACACACATACACCCATACCAGGATGAGAAGATGGAAAGATCCTGGATTTGAACATTTGTTATCTCCTGCATCAGTCCTAGATTGCCTACTTCTGTATTTCTTTGTGAGATTTTTTTGATATTTTATTGCAAAAAGCACTATTAATTGAGTTGGTATCAGGTGCAGTTTAAAACCTCGATTCACTATATTTGCAAAGGACACTACAGATAAAGGACTGGTATCCAAGATCTACAAAGAACTTCTCAAACTCAATACGCGAGAAACAAATAAACAAATCATAAAATGGGCAGAAGATATGAACAGACACTTTTCCAATGAAGTCATACAAATGGCTAACAGACACATGAAAAAATGTTCAAAATCATTAGCCATCAGGGAAATTCAATCAAAACCACCCTAAGATACCACCTTACGCCAGTTAGAATGGCAAAAATAGACAAGGCAAGAAACAACAATTGTTGGAGAGGATGTGGAGAAAGGGGATCCCTCCTACATTGTTGGTGGGAATGCAAGTTGGTACAGCCACTCTGGAAAACAGTGTGGAGGTCCCTTAAAAAGTTAAAAATTGAGCTACCCTATGATCCAGCCATTGCACTACTGGGTGTTTACCCCAAAGATACAGACGTAATGAAGAGAATGGCCATATGCACCCCAATGTTCATAGCAGCATTGTCCACAATAGCTAAATCGTGGAAGGAGCCGAGATGCCCTCCAACAGATGAATGGATTAAGAAGCTGTGGTCCATATATACAATGGAATATTACTCAGCTAATCAGAAAGAACGAATTCTCAACATTTGCTGCAACATGGACGGCACTGGAGGAGATAATGCTAAGTGAAATAAGTCAAGCAGAGAAAGACAATTATCATATGATTTCTCTCATCTATGGAACATAAGAACTAGGATGATCGGTAGGGGAAGAAAGGGATAAAGAAAGGGGGGTAATCAGAAGGGGGGGGGGGGGGTGGGAATGGGATAGACCAGTGATGGGTATTAAGGAGGGCACGTATTGCATGGTGCACTGGGTGTTATACGCAACTAATGAATCATCGAACTTTACATCGGAATCCGGGGATGTACTGTATGGTGACTAACACAATATAATAAAAAATCATTAAAAAAAAAAAAACTAAAAGGGAAAAAGGGGGAATGTTTGAGAACAAGCATATCATAAAAAAATAAAAATGATTCTTAAAGTTAAAAAAACAAAAAAACAAAAAACCTCGATTCACTGATATGATACGGATGAGCTGTGGTCAAAAGGTGAATGGAAGTCATCAAAACTAATGAGGAAAGGAGAAAGTATTCCCAGGACAGAATATTTCTACTTAAGGGTAGTTTTTTCTAATATTTTCCTGGCCTTCCTAAAGCTCTTCCCATCTTGCTGATAGCACCATAATTAATATATGTGAAAAATAAACACCTTATTATTAAGTGCATCCTTTTGGGAATAAAACAAACAAAGTGGGAAGACTTCTCTGTCAGGCTTCTATTTTATTAAGCCAACTAAAATAAAACAAAACAAACACACAGTAAAAGTTTACATTGAATTCTTCTTCCATATTGCAGAGAAAAAAAATCATTTTGAAAAAAATCCAAGTTTATTGCCTGTTACTTTTTGTCTTATATTTTTATTTTAGTTCTCTCATAGTTGTAAAATTACGACACACTTTTCTAGGAAACAGCTTAGATGACTTCATAGTGAGAATTATAAGTGAGAATAGACAACATGGAGAATGTTTATTGATTACGGTTCGTGGTAACACTCAGTGTTAGGAGCCTCCTGCTGTGTTGCAAGTAATAAAAGAAACTCTCAACTATTCAAGCTGTTCATATTATAGAAGATGTCTAAGCTCACTCATACCCATGAACAGAGCCCTTAAATGCTGCTTTTAAACATTTTGCCTAACTGAATGTTTTTATTATTTTGTTTATATTTGCTAGCACGCATGTAGGCAAAAAGATTTGTGATTATATAAAAAAGAAAATTAAAAGTACAAGTAAAGAATACAATAAACCTCATCATCTCATACTTTTAGACCATTAAAAAGGAGGCTTGAAAATAATAAAGAACCCACATGTGGTATAGTGTACAGGACATCTTTGTCTTCAGATAGACTTTGAGAAAAATTCCATCTCTTCTGCTTTTTGTTGTATGCTTCCTTGGAACCTGCAAAAAAGAGAAAATCATAATCAGTATCCTGTGAATGCATTTACCTTATTTAGCATCCATAATGATTCTACAAAGTGGATATTTTGAAAATTATCTTCAGATAAGTAGAGTCTTTATTATAATGACCGGTACCTAGTGGACTTAACAAAAGTTCCTTTGCTAAGACCCTCCCAAGACATTTTTACCTTTTCTTTAGACCAAGACTAAAGCATACAGGAATAGGGCTAAGCTAAAGATGAAGAGAGAAAGTTGATGCACAATATGGGCATGTAAACACTAATAAATCAATTAAAACTACTATTGATATAGCTATTATCAAAAAGGCAAAACATAAATGCTTGTGAGATTGTGGAGAGAAAGGAGACTATGCACTGTTGGTACATATATAAACTGGTATAGCCACTATGGAAAACATTAGAGATTCCTCAATAAATTAAAAATAGAACTAACATATGATCCGGCAATTCTACTTCTGGGTATACATCCAAAGGTAATGAAACTAGTATTTTGAAGAGATATCTGTACTCTTGTGCTCATTACAGCACTATTTATAATAGTCAAGGTATGGAAAAACCTATGTCTCCATCAACAGATGAATGGATCAAGAAAATATGCTGTATATTTGCAACAACGTGGATGAATTTTGAGGGCATTATGCTAAATGAAATAAGCCAGATGGGGAAAGACCAATACCTATGAGTTTGTTGGCAGCAGACATGTTTAAGATATTAACAAATAAGACATGAGTAATTTTAAAGTAGACAAAAAAGATATTATTTCAGAAAATGTTAAAGAATAAGATCTAAGAGATAAAAAAGAGATACCGTATAGGAGATGTTAAAGAAGGGTTCCAGGCAGAGGGAATATAATACTATATGGAAATTTGAATCTACACAAATGAATGAAGGGAACTTAAAAAGTAAATAATGAAAATAAATGCAAAAAGATGTCTTTTTCCTTATTTTAATTATTTAAAAGAAATAATTGACTGTCTAAAGCAGTGTTTACCAGTACAGCCCATTCCCAAAATCAGACTCATGGCCCTAGAAGCTAAGGTTTTTGTTTTGTTTTGTTTTGTTTTACATTTTAAATGATTACAAAGATGAATACAAAAAGAAGAAAGAAAAAGAAGACGCAGCAGCAGCAGCAGCCACAACAACAAACATCATATGTGACCCACAAAGCCTAAAATACTTACTATCTAGCCATTTGAGAAAAAATTTTCTTATCTTTGATCTAAATCTAAAGTAAAAGTGGTGGCAATGTATTGTAAGGGTTATAACAAGTAAAGCACACAAAAGACACATACGGCAGTTATAATACAATGAATAGGAGAGAGGAAATGGACATATAATGTTGTGACTTTTCCCACATTATACATAAAATTGTATAATCTTATTTGAACATAGACTGAGATGAGTTACATATGTATATTTAAAACCTTGGAAGGTCTCAACCGATACCAAAAGACTGAAATTATTCCCTGCATATTCTCAGACCACAACGCTTTGAAATTGGAACTCAACCACAAGGAAAAATTTGGAAGAAACTCAAACACTTGGAGACTAAGAACCATCCTGCTCAGGAATGATTCGATAAACCAGGAAATCAAAAATCAATTTAAACAATTTATGGAGACCAACAAAAATGAAAACACAAAGGTCCAAAACCTATGGAATACTGCAAAGGCAGTCCTAAGGGGGAAATACATAGGCATCTAAGCCTCACTCAAAAGAATAGAAAAATCTAAAAATGCAGTTTTTATATTCTCACTTCAAGAAGCTGGAACAACAACAGAGGGACAGGCCTAATCCACGCACGAGGAAGCAGTTGACCAAGATTAGAGCAGAAATCAATGAATTAGAAACCAGGAGTACAGTAGAGCAGATCAACAGAACTAGAAGCTGGTTCTTTGAGAGAATCAATAAAATTGACAGACCACTGGCAAGACTTATCCAAAAGAAAAGAGAAAGGACCCAGATTATTAAAATTATGAATGAAAAAGGAGAGGTCACGACGAACACCATTGAAATTGGAAGGATTATTAGAAATTTTTATCAACAGCTATATGACAATAAACTAAGCAATCTGGAAGAGATGGAATCCTTCCTGGAAACCTATAAACTACCAAGATTGAAACCGGAAGAAATTGATTCCTTAAACAGGCCAATTAATTATGAAGAAATTGAGTCAGTGATAAACAACCTTCCAAAAAACAAAACTCCAGGCCCGGATGGTTTTCCTGGGGAATTCTACCAAACATTCAAAGAAGAAATAATACCTATTCTCCTAAAGCTATTTCAAAAAATAGAAACAGAAGGAAAGCTACCAAACTCATTCTATGAGGCCAATATTACCTTGATCCCCAAACCAGGCAAAGACCCCATCAAAAAGGAGAATTACAGACCGATTTCCCTAATGAATATGGACGCCAAAATCCTCAACAAGATACTTGCTAATAGAATCCAACAGTACATTAAAAGGATTATCCATCACGATCAAGTGGGATTCATACCTGGGATGCAAGCGTGGTTCAATATTCGCAAATCAATCAGCGTGATACATCATATCAACAAGAAAAGACTCAGGAACCATATGATCCTCTCAATCGATGCCGAAAAAGCATTTGACAAAATACAGCATCCTTTCCTGATTAAAACCCTTCAGAGTGTAGGAATAGAAGGTACATTTCTCAATCTCATAAAAGCCATCTATGAAAAGCCTACTGCAAATATTATTCTCAATGGGGAAAAGCTGGAAGCCTTTCCCTTAAGATCAGGAACTCGACAAGGATGCCCACTCTCGCCACTATTATTCAACATAGTACTAGAAGTCCTTGCAACAGCAATCAGACGACAAAAAGGGATCAAAGGTATTCAAATTGGCAAAGAAGAAGTCAAAATGTCTCTCTTTGCAGATGACATGATACTCTATATGGAAAACCCAAAAGAAGCCACTCCCAAACTATTAGAAGTTATAGAGCAATTCAGTAACGTGGCGGGATACAAAATCAATGCTCAGAAATCAGTTGCATTTCTATACACGAATAACGAGACCGAAGAAAGAGAAATTAGGGAATCCATCCCATTTACAATAGCACCAAAAACCATACGTTACCTTGGAATTAACTTAACCAGAGACGTAAAGGACCTATATTCTAGAAACTATAAATCACTCTTGAAAGACATTGAGGAAGACATAAAAAGATGGAAAGATATTCCATGCTCATGGATCGGAAGAATTAACATAGTTAAAATGTCCATGCTACCCAGAGCAATCTACACTTTCAATGCTATCCCGATCAAAATACCAAGGACATTTTTCAAAGAACTGGAACAAACAGTCCTTAAATTTGTATGGAAACAGAAAAGGCCCCGAATCTCCAAGGAACTGTTGAAAAGGAAAAACAAAGCTGGGGGCATCACAATGCCGGATTTCGAGCTGTACTACAAAGCTGTGATCACAAAGACAGCATGGTACTGGCACAAAAACAGACACATAGACCAATGGAACAGAATAGAGAGCCCAGAAATGGACCCTCGGCTCTTTGGGCAACTAATATTTGATAAAGCAGGAAAAAACATCCGGTGGGAAAAAGACAGTCTCTTCAATAAATGGTGCTGGGAAAATTGGACAGCTACATGCAAAAGAATGAAACTTGACCACTCTCTCACACCATACACAAAAATAAACTCCAAATGGATGAAAGACCTCGATGTGAGACAGGAATCCATCAAAATTCTAGAGGAGAACATAGGCAGCAACCTCTACGACATCGGCCAAAGCAACCTTTTTCATGACACATCCCCAAAGGCAAGAGAAACAAAAGATAAAATGAATTTATGGGACTTCATCAAGATTAAAAGTTTCTGCACATCCAAGGAAACAGTCAGAAAAACTAAGAGGCAGCCCACGGAATGGGAGAAGATATTTGCAAATGACACTACAGATAAAGGACTGGTATCCAAGATCTACAAAGAACTTCTCAAACTCAATACACGAGAAACAAATAAATCATAAAATGGGCAGAAGACATGAACAGACACTTTTCCAATGAAGACATACAAATGGCTAACAGACACATGAAAAAATGTTCAAAATCATTAGCCATCAGGGAAATTCAAATCAAAACCACACTAAGATACCACCTTACGCCAGTTAGAATGGCAGAAATAGACAAAGCAAGAAACAACAATTGTTGGAGAGGATGTGGAGAAAGGGGATCCCTCCTACATTGTTGGTGGGAATGCAAGTCTGTACAGCCACTCTGGAAAACAGTGTGGAGGTCCCTTAAAAAGTTAAAAATTGAGCTACCTTATGACCCAGTCATTGCACTACTGGGTATTTACCCCAAAGATACAGACGTAGTGAAGAGAAGGGCCATATGCACCCCAATGTCCATAGCAGCATTGTCCACAATAGCTAAATCGTGGAAGGAACCAAGATGCCCTTCAACAGATGACTGGATTAAGAAGTTGTGGTCCATATATACAATGGAATATTACTCAGCTATCAGAAAGAACGAGTTCTCAACATATGCTGCAACATGGACAGCACATGAGAGACTATGGACTATGAGAAACAAACTGAGGGCCTCAGAGGGGAGGGAGGTGGGGGAATGGGATAGACCGGTGATGGGTAGTAAGGAGGGCACGTATTGCATGGAGCACTGGGTGTTATACACAACTAATGGATCATCGAACTTTACATCAGAAACCAGGGATGTACTGTATGGTGACTAACATAATATAATAAAAAAACATTAAAAAAATAAAACCTTGGAATAAGCCAATAAATAAATAAATTAATTAAATAACTAATGACCCAATAGTGGAATTGAATTGGAATCATAAATACCCAATCATAAAAAAAAGATAGGAAAGAATGACAAGAATAAAGGATAGGAAAAATATAAGATAGCTAGCAAATGGTAGATTTAAATCCAGCCATATCAATAATTTTATTACTATGGATGGTCTGAACAGCCTGGTTATAAGTCAGAAATTTTCAAATTAGATAAAATATATACTGTGTACAAGATACCTACTTTAAAGACATAGATAATTTAAAATTAAAAGTTTAGAAAAAGATATTGATACAGTTGGATTGCCTGTATTAATATAGCACAAATTAGACTTCAGAATTAGGAGCATCATCAGGAATAAAGAGAAGCAAAACATTTATAAAGAGGTCAATTCAGCATGAAACTATACCAATCTTAAATGCTTATGCAGTAAATAATATATCTTAAAAATACGTAAAGCAAAACTGATAAAACTGAAAGGGAAAATAGAAATAGAGAAAGAATATAAACTCCCTCAATATTTTTTTACATTAATTGAATATGAAAGATAATATATTGGATATATGGTATTAAAGAAAAATATTATTAAAATAATTTTATCTGCCTCTACTGTTTTAATGCAGCTATAGAAAACTTAAAGTTATGTCTGTGGCTAACAATATATTTCTATTTGACAATGCTGCATTAGAGTAGCTAAATAGTAGTGCATTAGAACATGTTTGGATTATTATAAACAATAATCTGTTTCTGGGGTAGTCCCTTCACTGGGTATTCATTGCCTTATACTGTACTCAATTTATACTATCAAAGAGATTATAGTTAACAAAATACAGAAAACTGCTTTTCCTGGGTTACCTCAGTGCTCTCTTAAATCACTTCTCTGATTGTCATACTTTTACATGTTTCTATATAAACAAGTTCAAATGAGAGTAAGTGATTCATTTGGAATTCTTCCAGATAGGATATGAAATTACTAGAATCAGGTATTTTTATTGATTGGTTTATTTTTAAAAAGGCGAGTGAGTGCAATAAATGTGTTTGCTTATTTTTTAACTCCTTCCTTATTTAAAAAAAAACTTGTGAGTTTTAAAGAAGAAAAATAAAACAAGATACAAAAAATGTATTTGTAGCTGAGGTATGAGACACACGAAGAAAACATAGGTGGGAATATCAGATGAAGCTAGTTATAAAATTTAGCCCTCAAGGCACATGTCAGGAGATCCTATAACTTTCACCATCTATAGGTCGGACTTGGGCTTTGTATTTCCTAGCTGCCCTAGAAAAAAATGAAAACACATTGATTTACAACAAGATCCACAGTGTAAAAACAAAAACCAAAATAAATAAGTGAAAATAAAACTTGCTCAGCAGAAGCAAAACTTACTTTAGGAACTAAAATATGTTTCTTTATTTCTTATAGGATGCAATGTAATTACGAGACATAAAGGCATTCTAGTCATAAATACATAAAACCTTTGGGGTACACTCAGTAGTGCAATTGCTGGATGATAAGGTAGCTCTATTTCTAACTTTTTGAGGGACCTCCACACTGTTTTCCAAAGTGGCTGTATCAACTTGCATTCCCACCAACAGTGTAAGAGTGTTCCCCTTTCTCCACATCCTCTCCAACATTTGTTGTTTCTTGCCTTGTCAATTTTTGCCATTCTAGCTGGCGTAAGGTGGTATCTTAGTGTGGTTTTGATTTGAATTTCCTTGGTGGCTAATGATTTTTTTAAATAATATTTTTGTTATTCTATTATGTTAGTCACCATACAGTGCATCCTTAGTTTTTGATGTAGTGTTCCATGATTCATTATTTGCATATAACACCCAGTGCTCCACGCAGTATGTGCCTTCCTTAATACCCATCACCAGCCTATCCCAATCCCCCACCCCCTCCCATCTGAAGCTCTCAAATGGCTAATGATTTTGAACATTTTTTCATGTGTCTGTTAGCCGTTTGTATGTCTTCATTTGAAAAGTGTCTGTTCATATCTTCTGCCCATTTTTTGATTTGATTATTTGTTTCTCATGTATTGAGTTTGAGAAATCCTTCATAGATCTTGGATACCAGTCTTTTATCTGTAGTGTCATTTGCAAGTATCTTCTCCCATTCTGTGGCTGCCTCTTAGTTTTGTTTTTGTTTTTGTTTTTGTTTTTGTTTTTACTGTTTCCTTGGCTGTGCAGAAGCTTTTTATCTTGATGAAGTCGCACAAGTTCATTTTTTCTTTTGTTTCTCTTGCCTTTGGAAATGTGTCATGAAAGAAGTTGCTGTGGCCGATGTCAATGAGATTACAGCCTATGTTCTCCTCTATGATTTTGATGGATTCCTGTCTCACATCGAGGTCTTTCATCCATTTGGAGTTTATCTTTGTGTATGGTGTGAATGTTTACCCCAAAGATACAGACGTAGTGAAGAGAAGGGCCATATGCACCCCAGTGTTCATAGCAGCACTGTCCACAATAGCTAAACTGTGGAAGGAGCTGAGATGCCCTTCAACAGACAAATGGATAAAGAAGATGTGGTCCATATATACAATGGAATATTACTCAGCCATCAGAAAGAATGATTACCCAATGTTTGCAGCAACATGGACAGGACCAGAGGAGATTATGCTAAGTGAAATAAGTCAAGCAGAGAAAGACAATTATCATATGGTTTCACTCATTTATGGAACATAAGGAATAGCAAGGAGATCAGTAGGAGAAGGAAGGGAAGAATGAAGGGTGGTAAACAGAAGGGGGAATGAACCATGAGAGACTATGGACTCTGGGAAACAAACTGAGGTTTTCAGAGGGGAGGGGGGTGGGGATTGGGCTGGTGATGGGTTAAGGAGGGCATGTATTGCATGGATCACTGGGTGTTATATGCAAACAATGAGTCATGGAACACTATATCAAAAACTAAGTATGTACTGTATGGTGACTAACATAACATAATAAAAAATTAAAAACAAAAACAAAAATAAATAAATAAATACGTACATACATAAATACATAAAACCAAAATCAAAAGGCTATTTGCCATTACACTCTTCAGCGCGTATCTTTTATATAACAACAAGGCACAATTTCATAAATCTGATGAACAGGAAAGGTAAATATTTTTTTTCTGAACATGGGCATCATGATCTGGTGTAATGCAAGGATACAAGGCAAACTATGAGAATGATGGATTTCATATCATATGGATAATCCTTACATTTATCTAAGACCTAAGATTTTGATTAGTGTTATCCACTACAGAATTTATAGTGAAGAGTTGCTAACAGATAGCAGGGAGTAACACCATTTCAGTTTGCCAATTCATTCAAATGAAAGTGGAATTAACATTTCATAATGGAAATAGGAGACATCTTCCAGAATAAGAGTTTATCCCACCTCCACTAAAGAAAGGAGAATGAATTTTGAATAAAATGCTTATTTTCCCTTGCAAAAGCATATTTATTCTCAGCCAAACATTTTCACCCTTATATAGGAATTATCTTTAAAAAATACTGTTGTTCAAAATTAAAGGGAAATAGAATGCACACTGGCAACTTGGTTTTTTATTTTCTATTGACACACACATTTAAAAATTGCCATACATTTGAAACACACAGTCTTCCTGTCCAGAATGAGTATTGGCTCATAACTGCAATGTGGGAAGATGAAAGAGGTAAACAAAAAACTGGAGAAGGAAAGAATGCTTCTGGAGGCATTCTATCTAGTAGTTAGTTATAGTATTTGAAAATCATTTAGGTTTAATGTGCCAATACAAATTATGGTGGAAGGCAGTTCTGGGGCTCTGAATAAACAAACAAGACAGATCATGTGTTGCAAATGTTTTGTTGTGTTTGTGTTAAATAAACTTAACATGTATGTTTTCAAGGTTCTTTAGACTCAAATTAGCAAGCAGCACTTGACTATTGATACTGTATTAACATATTTTGCTTTGAGTGATTCATTTTTCTAAAAATGGAACATGCAAAACAAAGATATTGCTATGTAAGGACACATTTTTATATATAGTTTATATTTTTAGCCAATCACCACACCCAGAGGATATGAATGCTTGAATTACCAAAACACACTTGGGTTGTATGAATACAGCACGTCTCTTTTCTGCACCTGTATAGATCCCAATTAAACCATTCTGACTAGAGATTATAGTATTTCCATGGTGCTTTTACATGCATCCCTTGTCTTTGTGGAGATCGGGGATTCTGATCAACAGGGAAGGCTTATCTGTGTGCTTAAGGGCAACCAAAGCACAATGTTATCTGATGCAAAAAATAGTGAATGTCTTCATTAAAGTAAATGAAGTTTGATAGAGAAATGTAATGTTCCAAGGAAATATTCATAATATTTAGATGTTAATTAACTGCCCTCCTCTAAAAAATGTTTATTAAAAAACGTATCGGATTTCCTTTTCATTATTTTAAGTTATTTGGGCACCAAAATTTTCTGTAATGTGGATTTCTTTTTTTAACCAAGGTACAACTAAATGACAATGAAGTCCCCATTTGGCATTATGCTTCAAAAACACATGTACTGGCTGGCAGTAAACAATGGGGGTGTCCATATTTTTACCATCATTCAATAAATAATTTTATTAATATATAGATATATTGTGCCAAGTAAATAACATTTGTGCTTGTCTCTTAATAAAAAATATTAGGGGAAGATTCTTTCTGTACTGCCAGTCATTCTTGAATATACTGCCTGGCACCAGACACAAAGTAGTTAGTTCATTATATTTGTGTGCTGAGCAAATGAATTAATGACCGTTTTTCTAACCAAACACCACACCTTAAAGAACATATTGAAGTATGACAGATAGATAGATGATGATAGATAGATAGATAGATAGATAGATAGATAGATAGATAGATAGAGATGATAGACATATACACACACACATATGTTCACATGTATTTACATATTGTATACTATATCACAAATCATGTGTGCATAGATCCATGAATTTTTGAAAAGTGAACAGATTGAGCAAGCATCTAAACCAAGAAATAGAATCTTATAAGTGCCCGGAAGCTCTCTTATTTTCCTTCCAGTCACTTCCAAAAGTAATTTCTATTCAGACTTCTAACTACAAATTAATGTTGTGTGTTTTTGAGCTTTATATATGTGGAATCTTATGGTTAGTACTATAGTGACTTTGGCTTATTTCACTCAACATTATGTTTGTGAGATTCATCCATATTTTTTTAAAGATTTTGTTTATTAATTTTTGCTGTATCATTATATGTAAAAATGCTTTCCTACTTATTACATCCATATTAAAACTATATATTAAATTTCAATATGTAGCTAAAATATTGTCTTCCATTTTGTGGTTCCCACTTTTGATGGTGTCTTTGATAAACAGAAGTCATAGTTAAATATAGTCTAATTTATTATTTTTTTTCTTTATGGTTAGTACCATTTGTGTCTTGCTTAGGAAATATTTGCCTACCTCTGAGATTATAACCACATTTTCCTGTTTTTCCTCTAAAACATTTTTATTTCTCTATTTCCATTTTGATTTATAATATATTAAGAATTAAGTTTTGTATATAGTGTAATAGAAATTCACAAACATTTTCCCCCATGTGGACATACAGGTGACCCAACACCACTTATTTAAAAGACCATAATTTCTCACTCTTACGCAGTGCCATCTTTGTGTGTGTGTGGGTCTGTGGACTCTGTTCTATTCCACTGATCTATTTGACTATACTTGTACCAATAGCATACTTTCTTAATTAATGCAGGTTTAAAATATGTCTCAATATTCAATCTTGTATCTATAATATCTATATGTATAAGTATCCAGAATTGTTCTTCTGTGTTTGTTGAACACAGTCTTTGTGTTCACAATTATGTATGTTACACTTTATCTGTATTTTTTCTATTTTTTTAATTATAAATGAAAGCTAATATGGTTTTTATTAGAATTCAAATGTATCTATAGATAAAGTGGGGAGAATTTCCATCTTTAAAATATTAAGTGTTGTAAATCCCTTTATATATTTAAGTCTATTTTACTTTATCTCTATAATCTTCTATTGTTTGCAATTTCTGCATGTCCCAAGTCAGTCTCAGAATTTATGTGAATATTATTAGGACAAATTCAATGACAAGTTGAGCTCAGCTCTCTATCCCTCTAGTGTACTGAAATTTTAACTCACTGAAGTCTCTGATATTGTCTCTCTGCATTCTGGAAAACTGGCAATAGTTCTACTGAGTTTCCATGTCTCTTTATCAGATAAATATACTATGGAACATCCATACAATGGAATATTATGCATCTCTAAAAAATGAGCTATGAAGCCATGAAATGACACGAAGGAACCTTAATGCATATTACTAACTGAAAGAAACCAATATTAAAAGGCTACATACTGTATGATTCCAATCATATGACATTATGGAAAGGGCAAAACTATGATGACAGTAAAAGGATCAGCAGTTGCCAGGGGCTGGGGAGGTGAGCAAGAGGGATGTAGAGATGCAGCACAGAGCATTTTAGAGAGGTGAAAATACTCTGTATTATGCTATAATGATAGACACATTTATTACATTTATCCAAACTCATGGAATGTATGATACCAAGAATGAACCCTAAGGTGTAGCCTTCAGATGAGTATGTCAATAAGGGTTCATTGACTGTAACAAGTTGCAACGGTACTGGAGAGGTTATACAAGTGTGGGTCAAGGAGTACATGGGAAATCTCTGTACTTTCCTTTTTGCTGTGAACCTAAACTTCTCTTAAAAAATAAGGTCTTTATAAAAAATTAATAAACCATCAATAACAAACAACTGCTCCTAGACAAGATGTGATTGCTAATCCTACACAAGTGTGATTTTTACTAACTGAATCTGCATTAGAATGAGTATGATTCCATTTAAAACAATTCTTTGTGTTTCTCCTCTTTTTCTCCTTTAAATACAGGCCTCAAAGTAGCTAGTTGCTATGGTAAGACTAATTACTTTTAATGACTCGGAAAACCTGTGACTAACCTTGCTCTTAAGTGTAACAAAGAAAAGAGCAGCTTCACTTCAGTCCTTGCTTATTATGTTCCCTCTGAATACATTGTCTTTTCTCATACACAGTTTGAGCTCTGAGCCAGAGACAGGTTGAAAGACATCCAGTAATCAGTGCAGGTCTCTAAGCGATGGAAACGTAACCAGTTCAAGCAAATGGAGGGAGGGAGGCCTTCCTCTCCGAACAGAACGTAATTCATCATCACAAACCATCATGAGCAATTTGTTCATGGGAAATCAATGCGGTCCTTAACCTTTCCTCTACTCTGTCTCTCTCAGCAAACAAATTACTTGGGACTATCTGAAACTCAAGTGATAAAAATAAAGGAAATTTCATACTGAAGAAGACAATACTTCATTTAATTCAGGATCCCGTTTTTATAATATTGTTCGGAGTCAGTTTTGAGAAGTGTGTGATGGGTTTTTTGTTTTGTTTTGTTTTGTTTTTGATGTCTGCATAAAAAAAGTAATTCTTAAAGTGATTGAATTGGTTTAAGTATTCTGTTTATGGCATGGACAAGAATTGTGGGCTGCTTTGTCCCTGGACCCTAAAAATGCCTTACAAACTGTCACTCAAATATTTTTTATGACTAGAAGTTGAAACTGTAAATACATTTTTATTCTTGTTTTAGTTTTCTCTTTTTGATAATTTTGTCTCTAGAAAGCCCAGCCATGGATTGATGCATTCTGAAAATTGTAATTTTACTTTATGTACTTTTTAAAAAGATTTTATTTATTATTTGAAAGAGAGAGGGAGAGAATGTGAGGTGGAGGGGCAGAAGGAGAGGGAGAAACAGACTCCTCACTGAGCAGGGAGCCTGACGCGGGGCTCGATCCCAGGTCTCTGGGCTCATGACCTGAGCCGAAGGCAGACGCTTTACTGACTGAGCCACCCAGAAGCCCTGAGAATTGTAATTTTAAAAGAAAGATAAATGACAACACTTCCCTGTTTAAGCAATGGAATACTATGCAGCCATAAGAATGAACAAATGATAGCTACAACTAACGATATGGATGAAACACCCAAGCCTAACATTGAATAAATGGAGCCATACACAAATAGGTAATGATTCCATTTACATCATTCAAATGATTAGAATCATTCAAAACGGTTCAAAATGATTACAGTTTGATTCCATTTATACAGCACTCAAAAGCTGCACAAGTAGTGTGAAAGTCAAGGTAGTGGTAACTCTGGGTGGAGGGAGAGGAATGAAGGGGTCTGTGCTGCCAGTAATCTGGGTGCTGGTCACATGGGAATGCAGCCAAGATGTACAACTATAGTTGTTCCCTTTTTGATGTATAAATCAATGAATTGCTAAAATATGTAAGCATTTAAAATACTATTAAAACAAGGCCATTTACTTTTGCATGAAAACAGTTGCGTTAATACAATTTATTTTTTTTTTGCACAAAAAACACCTAGAAGAAACATTACAGTCATGTCATCTGATTAAATTTACTATGTTCATATTAGAGTTTAACTCTACCTGAATTTGGAAACGCTGTGATTTTGCCCATTATCTTCTGTGTTCATGCCAAGAAAACACCCTGTAGGTGTCAGATTAACAAGAGGCAGCACCCAGGTTGCAAGAACTCACTGTTTTCCCCAACAACTTGTCTGTGAACGTTCTTCTCCTGAGCAGCCACGTCCCATCTCATCCCAGTTAGAGAGCTGGGTACTGGAGTCGTGCGTAGTGAGTCATGTACATCAGCGCGTTGTGGGCTAGGCAGTTGTGCTCACCACAATATCACACACTTGTTTGTTGAGCACATTAGAATTGTCTGCAGTAAGCGCTAGTATGACTTAGTGCTAGTGTGGTTTGTTTCCTATCATTTGTTTTCAACACCAAAGACTGAAAATTGTTGCCCCAGGGGCTCTCTATGATGCAAACATGTATTTTGCTTGATCTTCAAAGTTTCTTAAAGTAAGTGAAGGAAGTATTTTTAACATCTGGATCATTCGCACTTTAAAAAAAAATCATATTTTTTATCTTTCTTGAAATAGTGGACCTTTTGGCCTCACTAGGCCTATGTTCCCAGAAGCCAAAAGATGCTTAGTAAACACTGCATCCTTGAGAGAGGGCATTGTACATGTCAGTTCAGAGCATTCCTCAGCTTTCTTTTAACTTCACAGCAGTGATGCCAGAATCAGTTGTCATTATTCTTAAACAACTATTTTTTTACAGAAGACAAAAATGTCTTATGACAAAATCCCTCTCACAAGCAGGAAAATAATATTTAGACTTAAAGCCTGCATATTTCAGGGAGGTTTGGTGAGCACACTTCTGTTTTGTTTCAAGTGAAGACTATTTTTAGAATTTAATATGCAAAAAAAATGTCATTTATCTTATACTCAGATTGTTTCACTCATTTGCAACATGCACGACCCCTAGAGAGAGCCAAATTTTACTTTTTTTTTCCTAAAAAAATTATCATCTACCTTGCAAGCAGTGCCCCTTGCTCTAGCCCAAGTAAGTTTACAGAAAAGACATATGTAGGGAAGAAAGAACAATCACAAAAGATGTGAATGGTGCCCTGGTAAAAAGATGAAAAATAAAGAAGGATCCAGAGCAGCCCAAAGAGACACTGAAAAAGAAATACAAGCATATCCACAAATGACTATAGAGAACAGTCTTCTGCCTATATTTGTCTTTAATTTAAAAAAAAAAGTCAAATGAAAAGATTGGTACGTACCGGTGGATAAAGTTACAAAATCCCCTGCAGGTGGACACGAAGAAAGACAAAAGGAATGTCTTGGAAACAGCAGTGCAGTTTTTGTGTGCATGTAGGGGTGTGGCAAGTGCGTCTCCTCAAACATTCACTTTGACCTAGAATCCCATCCAGATCCGCTGACTGTGAAACTGGATCCTGATCACCAGACACCGGTCAGAGCTCCACACCCCTGGGCTCCATATTGACCTTAATTAGAGCAGTCTCAGATCTTTCCTAAGTAGAAAAATTCTTGGACCCTAAGGACAAACTTATTATATGTCAGGACCCATTGTTTAGACACATGCCAGAACAAAAAATATATATTTTTTTCATACAGTGACACCCCAAAGCCAGGCTGCAAGCTGCTTTTCCACTTGTGTTTAAATAGAAGTAAGAATCCAAAAAAAAAAATCTTCTCTTGTTTCTGATGAATAATTTAAATTAAAATAATGCAAATGTGTATGTCATAGTTTTATGTGACCGTTGATTATTTTGCATGCCTTATGCTGGCATAAAGCTAAAGCTTGCCCAGAATTACAAAGCAAACACCCAGTAAACACTCTCTGCTCTCATGTAGGACTTAACATCTTCACTGATATCCTTTTCAGCTCTTCTGCATTAGCTTGATCAAGAATGAGGGTTCCCAGTGGCAATGGAATACAGAGGAATTTTGTCTTCTGGTCACTTCTTCATCTCAATTCCAGTGAAGGTAGAAACAGTGACTTCTTACTGAGGGCAGAGCTCAACTACTAGATTACAGCTTTCCTTGGCCAAAAAAAGGAGAGCCACAATGGTGGTAGAGCCTAGGAAACAGTAACTTGCTTGTTTTGATGAAAGCATAAGGAAAATTACTTCTGAGACCAGTGGGAAAAGTGAATTTAGATTTAAATTGGATCAAAACAAAGCAAAGCCAGCATTCAAAGATCATTCTATGCTGATGAACATTTGCGGAATCCTTTTAAATGAGCAGAAATCCCATTTGATTCCGAGACCTTATTTGGACTTACCTCCTAAAGCATTTCTGAATGTACGGTTAGGAATTGAGATTTGACTTGTGAAAGCAAAAGTGGCACTGGACAAATTTAAACAGACGAGGAAGACTTTATTCAGGACTATTGCAACACAGAGAGAGGCCAGAATGGAGTCTAAACTCAACTCCACTGGAGCAAATGACAGTGGAGTTTTATAAACTGGGGTGAAGGGGAGATGGTAAGCCATCTGTGTTGGCTAATTGGCTTTAGCCAAAGGAAAAATAAACTTTTTCTTCTTGAGAGGAGGTAGTGTTACAAATTGGACTTAGGAATCTGCTAAAATTAGACTCCTACCCTCCAATAGGAACTGGAGGGAGAGAACCTATTTTCCTTGATGATGACATTTCAGTGGGATGGCTCGTATGTCCTTGAGAAAGATAGTCCTGGGTTGCAAGAGTGGCAAGAGGCTTTTAAAAAGACTTACATCTCAAGAGGCACCTGGGTGGCTCAGACTTGAAGAGTCTGCTCCCGTCGCGTCGTGATCCCAGTGTCCTGGGACCTGTTGGGCTCCCTGCTCAGTGGGGGGTCTGCTTCTGCCTCTCCCTCTGCCTGCTGCTCCCCCTGCTTGTGCTCTCTGTCAAATAAGTAAATAAAATCGTTAAAAAAATAAAAATAATAGATTTACATCTCTAAAGGCAGAGAAGGATTTACAAGGACAAGTTTTCTAAAGTAAATCTTCTAAGAAAAGGAATGTCAGTGTCCTAAAATCAGGAAGAAGCCTAAGGTTTAGTCAAGCTCGGGGGAACATTAAGGCCACCCTGGTCAGACTCCCAGCACCCAGCTTCAACTTCTGTTGTTCTGTTAGAGCCTTCTTATTGTTTCTGTCATCATGTGTATGAACATATCAAATATTAACACATCTGCTGCACATTTTTAAATGTTCATAGCAGTACCAAAGGGGCATATGCTGTCCTTAATGTTCTCAAAGTATCGCAAACAAATTGGTAAAGCAAGATTTTCACAAAGGTATTTGAAATTCAAGAACTGGGTTCAGAGCCTTCCTCTGAATATCACTAGTCACATGGCCTTGGTTACTCTACTAAACCAGTATAGTTTTCTTATCCACAGAAGAGAGTGTAAAAAAAAAAAAATTAAAGTAGGTTGAATAAAAAATAGACACTTTCCAAACCCTATCTCTTGGGAACTCAGTGAACACACCCTCTAGGTGTCACCTCACCCCCCCAGCATGATCCCCACCTCCTGGAGTTCATGCTTTTATTGAATCCCCTCCCCTTGGGACTGTTTGCTCCTTGGTGAAAGAGCGGCAGGATGTCAAGGAACTTCTGGACTCCGGGTGCTGAGGGCAGCCTCCATTGACGGACCTGGATTTTTATCTGTGGAGCATCTTTTCACTCCTTGTGAGCTAGCAAGTGACTATCTTGCTGAATCTCAATTTACCCACCTATAAAATGCAGGAATGATTGCAAAACTCCCATTCCATTCAAGAGACCAGAGCACTGCAAACACTTGAGAGGCTCATAAGTTAGGAAGTTTAGAAGCAGCACGTACCTCTTTTCTATGGACAGTTTAGTTGATGAAATGACTTAACACCCTATTTTTTTTACATTTCTCCGTATGCCACTAATGATACTTACTTTTTCACCAAGTATTTGGTGCTTTGCGACTTCTTTGATGCTTAATATTGCACTAGACACACAGAAAAAAAGTATTGCTTAAAACAAGAAGGGCAGATTGTAATCACACCATTTGTTGCTATACAAAATATGAAATGAGAGTATCATTAACTTGATCATGTTTAAACATAGTTGGAAGGGGAAGTGCTGCTGGGAAGTTCAGAAGGTGATGCTTCTCTTGTACCAAGAATAAGAAAATTATCTTCTTGAAATGTTTTATCAGAGTAGCAAACCCTCTTCAAGTCTTAGGTGATTCTGAAATCACGGAGTCTTTACTGGATATAGAGGTTATTCAAAATGTATTTGCTCCAGGAACTCCCAAAATGTTTTGAAAAGCCATGTGTATCCTGTCCTAAGTTCAAGTCAGCATCTAAAACCTTATATCACAGGGTTAAATAATTTATAAAATTGTAATTTTCAGTGATCAACATTGTAAAGCAAAACAAATACTTAAAATATATATATAAAAATACACGTGACACAGTGGTTTAATACTTCCAATTCAATTTAAAAAATAAATGGGTGAGATCTTCATTAGCAATTGGAAATATTACATCATTTTCTTATTTTCCTGGAATCATAACTATCTCAGATTCTATCAATGTTTTAATAATCTTTTAAATTTTAGAATGGTTTTAGATTTATAGAAAATTTACAAAGATAGCACAGAATCTGATGTTTCCCACGCAGAGTTTACCATACTACTAATATGCTAGATTCGTGACATCTTACAGGAGTAATAATGAACCAATACTGACACATTATTTTTAGCCAAATTTGGTGCTTTATTCAGGTTTCTTAAGTTTTCATCTAATGATCTAATGTTCTTTTTATAGTTTAGTATCCCATCCTGGTACCGCATGACATTTGGTTGTCATGTTCAGTTAGGTTTCTTTTGGCCGTGACAATTGCTAAGTCATTTTTGCTTCTGATGATCTTAACGGTTTTGAGGCGTACTGGTCAGATATTTTGTACAATGTCCCTCAATTCAGATTTGTCTGATGTTTTCCTCACAATTAGACTGGGTTTACTTTTTTCTGGGAGGAAAGCCACTAGGGTAAAGTGACATTCTCATCACACCATATCAAGGCTGTAATAGCAATGTGGCTTCTTACTGTCGATACTGACCTTGATCACCCACTGCAGTTTTGTCATATTTCTTCAACATAACATATTCCCACACTGTACTCTTTGGAAAGTAGTCACGATTCCTAGCCCACACTCAGGGACAGGGAGTTACACATGGTAGTGGTTGACGCTGTTTGTGCATGGGAGCAAGGGCTGTACAGGGACCTCTGTTGTTTCCACTCAGTTTTGCTGTGTATCTAAAACTTCTCTAGGGGCGCCTGGGTGGCTCAGTCGTTAAGCGTCTGCCTTTGGCTCAGGGCGTGATCCCGGCATTCTGGGATCGAGCCCCACATCAGGCTCTCCGCTGGGAGCCTGCTTCTTCCTCTCCCACTCCCCCTGCTTGTGTTCCCTCTCTCGCTGGCTGTCTCTCTCTCTCTCTCTCTCTGTCAAATAAATAAATAAAATCTTTAAAAATAAATAAATAAATAAAAATAAAACCTCTAAAAAATTAAGATCTATTTTATTTTTTAAAGATTTATTTATCTGGGAGAGAGAGAAAGTGGGAGAGGGGCAGAGGGAGAGAATCTTCAAGCAGATGCCCCGATCAGCTCAGAGCTCCCCTTGGGGCTCGATTTCACGACCCTGAGATCATGACCTGAGCTGAAGCCAAGAGCCACACACTTAATCGAATGAGCCACGCAGGTGCCCTAATAAGATCTCTTTTTAAAAATTAATAGGCCCCTACCCTCCTGGAAGCAGCTTAAAACCTACTTGGAATACATTACCCAAGTGAAAAATGAAGTTCTTTGCTAGATTTTTCCAAAAGAAGATATTCAGGAGTAGGTTAAATAAGGACTATCTTGTCTCTGAGAAAAGGCAAGGATCAGACAAGAAGGTTTGTAATTATGACTTAGATGGAATGGAAATCAAGAGGTTTGAGACACATGAAGTATAGACAGGGGATTGTAATGCTGGTCCACAGGATTAACCACATTTTCTTAAGACGCGATCCTGTCTTCTCATTTTCTAGAGTAATCACAAAGCCTTAGGAACTTTGAATCCAACCTCTCACATATTCTTACAGTTATTGTTTTAACTGCCATTCAAACTTTAATTGATGCTTTTTAAAAAGATTTATTTATTTATTTATTTATTTTAGAGAGAGAGAGAGCACACACTTACAGGGTTGGGGGGCAGAGGCGGGGGGAGAGAGAACTCAGGCAGACTCTATGCTGAGCATGGAGCCGGGTGCAGGGCTTGATCTCACCATCCCGAGATCCTGACCTGAGTCAAAACCAAGAGTCCAATGCTTAACCAACTGAGCCACCCAGTTGCCCCTTAATTGATGCTTATTAAAAGCCTATGAATTGCTAGGTTCTGCACTGGAAGGTGGAGATAAAATGATGAGAAAGAGACTATTCCAATCTTCAGAAAGCTAATGAGTGTTTGTTTTCCTTTGCCTGCACACCATAGGGGAAAATGCATGCAGATACCTCATGCCTCCTCTTCCTTCATTTCCTGGGACACTCTGGATTGGAAGGCATTCAGTTCCACATTGATCACCATCCGGCTTAACCTTTATACAGTTAGTCCCAGCCACACGTGCTCTCCTTCAGGCAGGGGCAGCCGGAGGTGCGTGTCTTTATGGGGCTGTCTCTCTTTTTCCTTGAAACCACCACACTGGAGGTCCAATCGACACAAAAACCTGCACATGTGTGCTACATACAACTCCTTGAGTTTGGCAGTAAATACGCTCATGAAACCATCACCACATCGAGGCCATAGACTTATCGATCACCTCCCAAAAATGTCCACCTGTCTCCTTTAATGTTTTTTAATTTATTCTTTAAAATATTGTGTGTGTGTGTGTGTGTGTGTGGTAATGGTTCTGTATTGTACAGTTAATTTGCTAAAACAGCAGATCTTATGTTAAGTGCTCTTACCACAAAAGAAAAAAAGCAAACAAACAATGTGGGGCTCTCTTGGAATCAGAGGCTCTTCCAGAGAGCTGTCAGCCCACCCTGCCCTGTAGCCTGGTTTGGATCCCAAGTATGTAATGTATTTGTTCACTTGCAGAGTGACACCTGTTGTTTATTGCCTTATCAAAGCAATCTTGCCAACTCAATGATACAGTAGTTATCATTCCTCCTTTACCCAGGAAGAATCTGTGGCAGAATTAAAGGAATGGTCTGAGATCTCTGAGGTTTGGGTAGGTATGAATCTAAGTGGAGACCTATGGATTTTCAGTTCCGTATTCACCATATTCACCTCGCCATTTCTGAGGAGTTGTAATGATGCCACCTATTTTTCACCTTTGTTCTTGTCTGGGAACATATCCTTTTTGATAGGGTCATCTTTGAAGTTAAATCCATGATTCAACAATGATTAAGGACTCCTAACTTTGAATGAGTTAGTTTTTATCGCATGCTCAAAATGGCAGGATGGGGTATGACACTCTTGCTTTTACACCCTTCTAGTTTATGCCTTCCAGTAGCTTCTTATTTTTAATTTCTACTTTGCAATATAAAATTACATATATTTCCACATTCATTGATTTCTCTTATGTTCATAATATCCTCACATAGAATTTAGTTTTTGTTCCCAACCACCAACTGTGTGAGGTGGTTTAAACCAGCATATAGTGCTTTATAATGAAATTCCCTTCCGGCTTAATGTTTCTACAGCTTTTATCCTTATAATTTATTGTAAATCAGTTCTTGGTTTTCATAAATAAAACTCCTTTCAGTGCATCTAAAATGTTATCTTTCTTCGCAGTCTGCTTATTCCTTCTGAATTCTGTTTTCCACCTAAAATGATCCGTATTTACTTATCATACAAAAGAAGGAATTAATGGTGTGTGTGAATGGCAGGGAATGGAGGGTGGAGGTGTATATATACATTTGAAATTTTATTCAAGTCTCAATACTAGATAGACTTGTGATACGTGGTAACTGTAATTTTAAAGGTTAAGTTTAGGGAAAGGGGGCCTGCTTGTAATTTCTCATGGAAATTCTTTTAGATTACTTTGCAGATCATTGCCTTGAACTCTCCGGTTCACCCCAGCTTTGTTGTCCCAGGTCTGTGTGTGCATTTTGCAGTATAAAAGTCTCCATCAATAAACATCCTCACGAGGATGGAATTTATCACAATCAGTAACTAAGCTGGATCACCCAGCATATTTATTTAATAATAAAGAGCCCATGCATATCCTTTCCTGTGGAATTGGAAATTAAGCTTGTGTGATGACTTTTTGATACTCATAAAATAGCTTTACACTGGGATTTAAAAAATGTTTTACAAATACTAATCCTTGTAACACTTCAACAGATAAGGATTATAAATTGTATTTTCTGAGAGAAGCTAAGAGATCATCCATTGGTGCCCCAAATTGCCAAATGTGAAGCCAGCATAAGAAATAGATTTTCACCGTCCGCTACTCTCTGGTACTCATTCTAATCAATGGATGCCCTGCTCTCAGTAAATGCCAGCCACCAGCCTGATTCTAATTCAAAAATGAACCTTGAGAAATTCAACGTTTCCCAGAAGAAAGGAAGATAATATGTGAGAGAAAAGCAATGAAATATCCTCTCAAAGACACAGGAGTACACTGTTGTAGGTTATTTTGAGAAATGTTCGTTCTGTAGAATGTTTAACAAAACAGTGTCTTCAAATTCACGGTTGTTATTAACACTGATTATCCTTATTTTGTCATGTAATTATTGTAACAGGGCAGTGAGCTATATCTTTGCTATTCTACCAGAAGGAAGTCAAGACTCAAAGACATAAAATATGTCTCAGTTGGTGTCTCAGTTCATTAGTCGTGAAACCAAGATTTGGGCTCTTCGCTGGACCATTTTGCCTGCTAGGGGACTATCTATCATTTATTAATTTATTTAAAAATCCCCAAGCAGTCAGTATTTGTATGTTCTTTACACTCTCAAACTTGATAACTTACAGTGGATGGGCAAAAGGAATCACAACTCACACGCTACTCTCAGAAGCGTTCCAGAATTCAAAATGTAAAGCATGGAGTCGAATAGCAACATGCCGCATGTCTGGAAACTCACCTCCAATGCTCTGTAATAGAGCAACGTGAGTGACTGTTGACAGCCAAAGCACCTCCACGTAAACAAAGCTGGGGTCGTCAGACACGGGAACTAAAAATCCATTAACTGTGCATATTGATGGGGCCTCCATTATATCGAAAGGCAGATTTGGAATTTAAGGCAAATTATAAATAAAATTTGGGGAAAAGGCAAGGAAACTACTGTAGGTAGTAAAAATGGTGAAAGCGAGAGTTTATTGCAAAACAGGAAGAGTTTATTGGAAAAGTGAAACAAGTTACATTTAGGAGCAATCATCCATATTTTATTCGGGAGCGTTTTGACAAAAGACAAACATATTCATCTGAATAGGATTTGTGGGCATCACTGTACTGTAACATAAGTTCATTGTGAATGACCCTGTGGCATGCAGAATTCTAAGGCCTGCGAGGTTCTCCCCCATCCTGCTGTAGGCGCCCTTCATAATCGCTGGGTCTGTAGAGACGACGGTTCTACCCCCACAATTAGGTTATGTTATACAGTCCAGTTGACCTTAAAATAGGGAGATTATCCAGGTATATTTTAATCACATAAAATAGAAAGTTGTTCCCAGCTGGTGGAAAAATACAAAGTCACTCTGGCCTAGAAGAAAGTAAACATCCATGCCTATTGTGTCACAAGAAAAAAGGACCTGAAAATGGCCCCGGGAGCAAAGCAGTCTAGCAGACAGGCCGAGAGGGGGCCTCCATTCTACAACACAACCTAGGCCATTCTTTACACAACAACAAGGATCTTGGAAGTGGATTTCTTCTCAAAGCTTCCAGAGGAGAGCTCAGCCCAGCTCAGACAGGTGTGTCAACCCTGCAGTAATATCCCGAGCAGAAAATGCAGCCATGCCTTTCCAGACCTCTGACCTGAGAATTGTGAGCTCAGAACTGGGTGCTATTTTAAACTTTGACACTTGTGCTGATTTGCTGTACAGCAACAGAAAAATTGAACAATTTCTACTAATGAAACATTAAGTTGCTTATAAAAAGTATATGTTTTAGAAGCATCTGGGTGGCTCAGTCAGTTAAGCATCTGGCTCTTGATTTCAGCTGAGGTCGTGATCTTGGGGTTGTGGTATCAAGCCCTGCGTGGGGCTCCGTGCTGGGGGTGAGGGGAGTCTGTTCGAGATTCTGTCTCCCTCTGTTCCTCCCCCTCCTTCTCTCTCTCTCCCAAACAAACAAAAAGGATGTGTTTTAAATTTTTGTGCCTAAACCCCCATTTGTCATCAAGAATGATTCATGCTCTGGAAGGTATGGATCCCTAAGGAGGTGACATCTGAAGTTTCTCATGTATAGATGCATATGGTACACACATTCAAATCTGATCACCTCTTCATTGCTAAAGATGTATCTGAGTATTCCAATTAGAGTCAATGCATACTTTCCTGTTTAACTGATTAACATAAATACTTGGATTTGATGAACAAATACAAAAGTATATTTGTATACTTGAAACTTCAGTTCTTACCATGATGAATAGCATTTATAATGCACAGTTCATTCTAGGAAAAAAAAAAAAAGCTTGATTTACTCTCATTTAGATTGCAACAAATGCATTAGTTGAAATTTCTGAATAACTTTCAGCAATTTTTCTACATTGTTATAAATCTATTTCAAAAGACATTGGTCAACTGCAATGATGCTAATTTAACATTTTTTAATTATGAAAGACTTTGCACTTACTACCAGAGGTGGAAAAGAACTAAGAGTTTGCAAATTAATGTTTACATTTCCAAATAGTCCAGGGATTGGGAAGACTTCAGGAAATAAGTAGCAATCGAGAGGTAGACCAGGAGTTAGTATTTCTCAATGGGGGATGACGCAGAACCTCAGTGAGGGAGCAGTGAGCACAATGGTGGCCTGGAAAACATATGACCTGTCTAAGATGGGGGCAGCTCCGCTCAAACTGATTGTTGACATACAGGAATGTGTGGTCTCACCTTCAGATTTTTCCTGTTGACACCAGAGACCTGAATCTTTAGGTGAAACTTCCTGTTTTTAAAAGCACTCAGTAAGCCAAAACTATATGAAAAGAAGAAAAAGGTAGGCAAACTTGTCTTCAATTGCATATAGTATAGTTTGTAAGTTGTAAATATGCCCTCTAATTTTCTGTGATTTATTTTAAGAATGTATTGCAAAGAAATCCAGGTAATTGAGAGCAGTGAATAACTGAGTTTGGCTAAAAAATAATTATCCTATATGAAACAGTGACTTTTTGTCACTCTGCATTTATGTGGAAAACTGCCTGAATTTAAATGCATTTTTCAAGATTCTTTTGGAAGCAGCTATTTTGAGTTAAATTTGTGTGATTTTTAGATGTTAAGTGTAACACTGAACTCTATTATACTGCAATTTACCATATTTCTAAAATATCTCAATCTTCCACAAGCACATTATTATGTTTCCATTTTTCAGAATTAAAGCATTTGCTGTTTTTTGGGGTACAGTATAGATACTTTTTGAATACAATTTTCTTTTCAGTGAAGGTCTGAGAAATTTGGAGCAGGAGTTAGAGGGAAAAACAAATATTGATGTCATCAGCCAACCTATAGATTATTTATAGATAATGAAATTATTATTAGCAAATGTTTATCAATTTGGGTAAATAAGGATTCATAGAACAAAGAAGTTTGTTTAGGTCATCAAGGACGAGATAGGATAAAAACTGAATTGTATCATATTGTATTATATCATATGCATTATATTACAGTGGAAATAATAGGAGCATGTGGATATACTGGCATAGCAATGTAATTTAAAATTTAACAATGTTATTTGTTAACAAGTTAAAGACAAGAGGGAAATCTAGTGTGCAAAAGATATGTGACTATTTTAAAGGCTAGTCTGAGTTGCTCTGGTGACTAAGATGAAGAGAAATATAAAAGGAAGAATCTTCAGAGTTTGAAGAAAATAAGAAGTGGAAAGAGATCACAAATGTTGATGTGGTTATACAGGGAAGTGAAATAAGCCAGGAAGAGCAGGTTAGAAACTTGCCAATCATGGAAACAATTTTGGCCATCAGGAGCCCATAAGACGTTTTGACCAATAATGGATATTATGAGTCATGATAATACATTCTCTTCCAAACTGACTAACACAGTTTTAGCTTGGAAGAAAGGCCAAGCAGTTGGGAAAGTTTTGGCAATAGACAAAGAAAGAATAAGCTCAGACTCAAGAGTTTGTAAAGAAATTGTCCTGGACTCATGTGGTGAAAACCTTCTTGAGAATTATATATGTTATTACTTCTTTATATGATACTGTGTCATTCAGAGTGAGTGAAGTAAATGCTTTCATGGACCCAACTAATCACACTGACCCATACCTACCAACAGGAGTACAGGGAAGGGATTCTGCAGGAGTTAGTCTGGTGGGGGGCACCTGGGGTATGGAAGAGTGTGGGGGGTCATTGGAGATAGACTACACACTCACCAATTGTATTTCAGCCATTCAGTAATTTAGATTTCAGATAAATTCTGCACTAGTGATATTTGTTGTAATTATGTAAATGAATGAACACTTAGCTAATTGATTTTAGGTCTTAGGAAAAGTAAAAGATTAACTTACAATTGTTATTAAGTCTCAGTTTTTACATAATGGATAGGCATTATGTAAATGTGATGAGAGCATCACAGATCGAGGTATTAACAATCAATAGGAAAATCAATGGAAATAAAATAGCAGCTCTCTTGATATTTAACTCAGCATCATTAAAATTTACCGATGAGATGGTTATTTGAATAAGTATTGGTTGCAAATTGAATTTTAATCTAATTTAAGAGACACTAGATTTATTTTGATAGTAGGCTAAATTGGTTTAAAAAATCAATAAAATAACTACAAAACCTTCACCATGGAACAGAGTGACAAAGCGAGATAAAGTGTTGGGGATTTGGAGACAGGAATTAAAACTCAGATCTCAGTGAGTTTATTTAGCTAATTAGCACTTCTTTGAAACTGAAATTGAGGTCTTTATTTTCCTCATCCACAGACTCCAGGGGTTTTGTTTGCTGGCATGTTTTGTTTTGCTTTGTTTCACTGAATGTGTTTACTTGGAATGCAGGAGGATGAAGGAGCCCAGTGGAAGGTTCTGTGACAGCCCGTGTAGGATCTTAGCCATAACTGCAGTCTGAGCGGCCTCACAGGAGGCTCATTGCGTCTCCTACACAATTCCATTAAAAATTGCTAAGGGATTCTGCCCAGACATAGGGCTTTAGTTCTGTCAGAAAACACACAGCTGCTGATTGCCATTAGGAACCCACCTATCATCTCATGTAAAATGACGGTTATACTTTTTTTTAAAGATATTTATTTTAGAGAGACATCTCGAGCAGGGGGAGAGGCAGAGGGAGAGAGAGAAGCAGACTCCCCGCTGAGTGTGGAGCCTCATGTGGGGCTCTATCCCATGACCCTGAGATCACGACCTGAGCCGAAACTAAAAGTTGGACGCTCAACTGTCTGAGCCACCAGGGTGCCCCAATGATGGCTATACTTTAAAACAAACAAAAAAGAAGTGACCAGAGTAAAAATTTCTGATTTGAGGAAAAGTAGGCACTGCTGTTTACTCAGTTCTTGAAACACTTACTCAAGTTGAACAAATATGATGAAACTACAGATAGAAATATATTAATTGCTGGAGGGCTCTGACAAGATACTTGGTGTAGCTTCTGACTGCCCTTTGTCTTTTCTTAAGTATTTAATATTTAAATCTGAGACAGGGAAAACAAGAAGACTTCTAATTTTCCTCTAAGTGTTATTCTTTCAAAATGGTTTTCAATTTCCACAAAATAAAAGCTATAACTGTCTGAATATACTGTCTTGATATGAATCATAAACCTATGAATACATGTGAACATTTGGCCATAATGACCATGTGGTTATAGCTTTCTAATGTTTATTCACAGAAAAAGCATAATGTTCATCAGTTTTTAATATCCTCTTATGTGAACCAAAGAAAAAAACTGAGTTTTTATTGATAGGCTCTGTTGTCTCAGGGATAAAATAATATTTTATATTATATTATATATATTCCAATACTGGAATTCATGTGTTCCTTCACACATATATGACATCCATGGAAGTTTTCCAGAAAAAAAAAACAATAGTGTATTGTGTGGGTATAATTTCTAAAGTTAACAGTATACAAAAGTTTTTATGTCAGTAAAATTTATAATTTCAGTAACTCCATATATCTCCATTTAAAAAATATCACAGAATTAGGGGTGCCTGAGTGCTCAGTCGGTTAAGGATATGACTCTTGGTTTCAGTTCAGCTTATGCTTGCAGGGTTGTGGGCTCGAGCCCCACGTCAGGCTCCACACTCAGCATGGAGTCTGCTTGAGTTTCTCTCTCGCCCTCTCCATTTGCCCCTCCCCCCACTCACATGCACACTCTCTCTTTCTCTCTCTTTCTCAAATAAATAAATAAATCTTTTTTAAAAAATACTACAGAATTTATTTACCTAAAATCATTATCTTTGGGTGTTGAGATTTCCCTCCCCATTTATATGTAATTAATTGAAATAAGCATAGTTTATTTAAATAACTATGCCCACTCATAACTGTCCTTAGAACACTCAAAAGTAGAGTTAAATAAAATTTCTTGAGATTTAGAAAGCCTTTCATTTAAATTTTTCTTTTTTTCTCCCTTAAAAAATTCTCTTCTGGCTTTCTGTTAAGTCTTACCAGCTTGCATCCGGCTGTATGTATAATAACACATTCTTCCCCGCTCTTTCTTCCATTGAAGGAAAAAAAATAGTAATTGTAGTAGTAAGTAGAGATTAGTTCTCAACATTTGTTGCAACATGGACGGCACTGGAGGAGATAATGCTAAGTGAAATAAGTCAAGCAGAGAAAGACAATTATCATATGATTTCTCTCATCTATGGAACATAAGAACTAGGAAGATCGGTAGGGGAAGAAAGGGATAAAGAAAGGGGGGTAATCTGAAGGGGGAATGAAGCATGAGAGACTATGGACTATGAGAAACAAACTGAGGGCTTCAGAGGGGAGGGGGTGAGGGAATGGGATGGATTGGTGATGGGTAATGAGGAGGGCACGTGTTGCATGGTGCCCTGGGTGTTATACGCAACTAATGAATCATCGAACTTTACATCGGAAACCGGGGATGTACTGTATGGTGACTAACATAATATAATAAAAAAACATTAAAATAGAATAAAAAAATAAAAAAAAGAAATCTATTGTGTCTGCTAATTTGATAGACGAAAATTGTTACTGCATTTTAATATCCACCGTTCTGACTGTATTTTGTGTTTGAATTAGAATATATGTGTTTGAAGCCAGGGGTTTTGTCGTGTTGTGCTTACGGCTGTCTTCCAGGCTCTTGAGTGATGCCTGGCATGTAATGCAGATGGTGCTCTCGCAATGATGCTTGAGAAGCAGGTGTGGGAGCCATGCAGATGCCTTCATCCCATTGAAGGGGTCAGACTGCCGCTCTGAGGAGAAGGGGCATCTGGTGGTTGGGGTATGGGATAGGTACATGAGACAGCTGGCTGGGCAAAGTCCCGTGATGGAACAGACTCCACTGGGTGGGGAACAGAGCAGGCTGGAGGAACCACAAATGCTCCAGGTGCCCTGATACACATTAATATGTCTCAGTCATGGTGAGTGGTCCTCTGTAATGAAGAGGTCCTCTGCAGGTGCTCTGCATTCTGCCACGGCCACGTAAGGATCTAGAAACGAGGCACTCTACACCAGGTGCATGGCTCGACGGGAACAGGAAGGACACCTAAGATCAGCATGAGATGAGACAGTTAGTAGATCAGGCTACAAAATATGGCGGTTTTCCATACAGAGACTGAGCTGGCTAGGATTTTGAAAAGGCGGCTTTCGTGACAGGCTTTGCTAATATCGGCTTCAACAACAACAACCATAAAAAAATCAAAGTGTGATCTTTCTTTGAAATAACATCATGAGTGCAGCATAGCTCAACACTAGTCGTAAACACTGTTGGCCACACTATTTCTGATCGTGAAGAAGAGCAGTCCAAGCCAGTGTACAAAGTTCTGGGACAAACAGAAATAAGATCCCTCCCCATTTTTAGTTTTTGATTCCATGCCATGCTTACACTTACAGTTAGTAGGATTCTATTCCATCCACATGTATCTGCTTTAACCAGCTGATTTGTTGCTTTCCTAAAGTCATTTGAGTTGACTTCTGTAGTGTTCATACATTGGTGCGTGGCAAATACGCCAAAGCTCAGAGGCATACAGCAGCATTCTATTGCTTACACATCTGTGGGTCAGCTGGTGTGGCTCTCCTCACTGTGTTTCTCCTTCTTCTGGCAGGAGCAGCCACACAGGGCATGTCATTCTCACTGTGATGACAGAGAGGCAAGAGAGCAGGTGTATTTCGAGCCCATGCTGAATTCACATCCAGTAACAGCCCATTGACCAAATCAAATCTCCCAGCCACGGCCAACGTCAATGAGACATGGGATCATTCTCTCCCCACAGGAGGAAGGAGAGGTAAGCAAATATTTACTGATTAATGTTCAAAGTATCCTACTCACGAAGCCAGTTAAACAAGCTATTTGGAATTACACAATTTAATTAAGTGCTGTGCAAACCAAGCATATATATACCCCGGTAAGAGAGTTGTTTTAAAAAGCCAGTGCTTTGGGTTGACTCAATAAAAAATAGATGCCAAAAAAATGAATTTTGTTGAATCAGACATAGTCGACTTTATTGTAAAAAGGGGAAGTGGTGACAAGGTGAAATGAAGGTCTAGATGATTCTGCCCTCAGATGGCTTTGGAATGATCTTTAACTTCTCATTGCACTTTTAAAAACTAATTCCTGATTGTTGAGTGACTCTAGTTAACTTGAAATCATGTAACACTCCAGCTGGGAATTTACAGCACTAGAATGGCCTCAGCTGGACATCAAATGCGGGGTGTGTGTGTGTGTTTAAATTTAAAATAAAATATTTAGAATATTTATTCATAGAGAGTTGTGATTTTCTAGAATATCATTCTTTTAATTAACTAAAAAATTACTGCCCTTGATCATATCAGAAATAAGGGCATCCTGGTACTAAAAGTGGAGATTTAATCATTTAAAGGGAAAAAAAAAACAGATTTTAGCATGTTTACACCTTTAGCTAAGTACCAAATCTTCAGAAACTCACTTGACCCTTCTCCTCTTGAGGACAAGATGAGTAAATTAGAAAAGCAGTTTCAAGCGAATAGAATTCCCAATGAGATTTGTAGCACTTTGATCTCTTTATTACTCTGGGAACATTAGCAAAACAGCCTTTTATAAATGTCTCCTTTCACCAGATCACCTTCTGATCAGTATGTTCAAACAAAGGCGCTGTTCAGTGAAATTAACCAAATCCTACCCCGGCTCAGGAGACCTTCGTTTACAACTGACGCTTAAGACAATGTGCGTGCCTGCTTGAGAGGGTCTTTCTTACCTGCCCAAGTTCATGGACAGATAGGGTTTTGGCCCTGGGAAAACCACCCAAGAGAAGTGTGTATGGTTAATGTTTCAACTGAATTTAAGCTTTAAAAATTGGTCTAGATATATTTTCTAGGCTTTATTTTTAATTATTTTCCACATAGAACATAATGGATTCCTTCATTTTTTGTTTTCTCTGTACTAATAACTGACAAGTTTGGTTAAATTCACTTTCTGCATGTTTTCAACAGCTTCCTGCTTTGTTTTGTTTTGTTTTTTATTTATTTTTGTTTTAAGATTTTATTTATTTATTTGACAGAGATAGAGACAGCCAGAGAGAGAGGGAACACAAGCAGGGGGAGTGGGAGAGGAAGAAGCAGGCTTATAGCGGAGGAGCCCGATGTGGGGCTCGATCCCATAACGCCGGGATCACGCCCTGAGCCGAAGGCAGACGCCTAACCGCTGTGTCACCCAGGCGCCCCTTGTTGTGTTTTTTAAAAGTGACCTCTTCAATTCTATTTTTGTATCAAACTGCTTTAGTAGAACTGATTCTTTTAAATAAAAAGCTACCACTTTTTTTTTATAAGTTTCCATTCCATTATTTAATATTGAATTAAAGATATGATTGCTGTATTTTCCTAATGGTTTCCAAGCTAGTGTCTTCCAAGCAAACCAAGTACAATGGATCAATTTATTTCAGGGTCTTCGGTTTCTTTTCTTTGCTGATGGACCATGTAAGATAATTCTATGATCCTTGAATCACTCCTTTCCTATACACTGTCAGCTTCATCTTCTTAAACACAGTCACATTCTTTAAAGTGCAAGTTTCATCTAGAAATCTTTCATTGCATTTTCTTGACACCGCTAGTTAAATGCTCTGCAAACATACAGATGGACAGTACCACATGCTGGCCAAAAATAGATCTTCCATTATAAAGGAAGCCTTTCACAGATCCAATATCGTGATGAACTTAAACATATCTGTGTACAGTTTACCCACTTATGTTGTCATAGAGCCTGAGGTAAGGAAAGGATATTTACAATGAAACATTTATTGACTAATCACATACATACACTCTTAATCCTAATAGGAGTCTTTCTTAATGCTCTTAAAATAGTTACCGCAATACAAAAGAAGAAACAAAAGATTTTTAACTCTTTGAAATGTTTTTATTATCTTCCTATAGTGAGTTTTACCAGGTTATTACTACCTAGAATTGGTGAGGCATTTAAAATACATCAGGAAAGAATTGTTGGTTCTTCTGCCCTGTAGCAAGCCACTTTTGTTTTTCTGTAAGATGTTTTTCAGAAAGCAGCATGCACAACTAAAATTATTGTAGAAATTCATGGCAATTCCCTTTTGAAGTTGAATTCCTTAGAAGATGGTCAGAGAAGTAGAAAAATGAAGTAGAACGGTTCTTACAGTTTGAATTTTCTAAATTTAGTTGATTAGTGCTCCTTCCATGTGGCATTTTAGATGGGGTAAGTGCTTACGAAAATAGCCAGGCAGGGAAGTAAAATATTCAGCCTGACCAAACACAAGTCAATGCAGTGGGTTTTATTATGTAAACTAATGATTATGGCCATTATATTCAAAATTAGAGTGATTGTATTCTTTGTTAGATAATGGGACCCACAATATATGAACTTAATAAATGAGGTGTGTTTGTTACATGAATTGTGAGATAAACTTTATGTCACTTTTCCTCTGATTTTTGACTCTTGTTAACTGTTGGAGAACAAACAGTCTTTTGTTCAACAAACTCAACTAAGTTATTCTAATGAATAGTGAACAGTAGACTAACCAATGGGCTGGGCATCGACGCGGTCCTAACTCACCCGATACAGTCTGGCTGCACGAACTCTGGCAAATGCTTTCTTCTCTGATTTTTCATTGGGGAATAAACTTTTGAAAGAGTTGAAATCCAAGATCTCTTACAGAGAAATTTTAGGATTCTACTTGATGGTAAACATTCTCAAGCATTCTTCTCAGAAAAAAAAGGAAAAGGGTCACCTTAAAAAAATTCAAGCGCTACTGCAAAACAGCTGCCACTTATTTTGGTAAACAGTGTCAAGAAAAAGGCCTCCTAGTTAATGTTTTACAGAATTAAACAATTATCTACGACCTACTAAAAAAGAAGAAGCATTTATAAAAATTAAAATATAGAACCCTTCTAGTCATTCAAGGCGTTAATCTCGAGGTTCAACCACTTGGCCATGTTAAGATGCTGGTTGCATCTGGTTAGCTGCGGCGGTGTGTCAGCAGGGGGCGCTCTAATACTGTTTTGTTTTAGATTTGTTCACCACGGATTTAGGGGAAAGCACGTATTTTTAATTTGGTTGTGAACATTAATATTTAAATCTGGTAAACCTCCAAATACGATAGTACCGCTTGTTCAAAATGCCATTATAACATTAAAATCTATTGTGAAAATTGTCAACTATCTTCACAAAATTCATCTTTGGTAAAGTATGTTTCTATTGATTATTCAGAACCTCCATGAGTTATAGGAATATAAGATGTGTGTAAGTTGTGTGTGTGTGTGTGTGTGTGTGGTGTGTGTTAGTGTGTGTGTGTTTCCAATTTAAACATGAAGAAATTGAACTGCCAACATGTTCATATTCTTTCAGAGTGGTCACAAAAGCAAATTTACTTGCTCCAGTTGGAATGTTTTTTTTTTGCCATTTTTAACAATACTTTTCAATACTTTTCATAATTCTGTGTACAACCTGTCCAATATCCTTGTGAGTATTGTTTTTCCAGAATAATATTATCTAAATGTGAGCACAGAGAGATTAAATGAGATTATCTCCATGACCTAAAATCTTATATATCCAGACGTACTCAAGATTAATCCATCATCAGGGATCCAGGTGAACACTAAGATGGCAAGATAGTAATTTCTTCTGCTTTTAAAACGAAAACTTGGGGGCACCTGGGGGGCTCAGTCAGTTAAGAGTCTGCCTTCAGTTCAGGTCATGATCTCAGGGTCCTGGGATCCCCATGTTGGGCTCCCTGCTCAGCAGGACGCCTGCCTCTGCGTCTCCCTCTGCCTCTCCCCCTTGTGTGCTCTCTCTTTTTCTCTCTGTGAAATAAATAAATAAAATCTTAAAAACAAAAACAAAAATTGTGTATGAAAAATGTGGCATTTCCATTGAAACGGAAATATAGGAAATAATTTGTGAAGCTCTTCATATCCTCTCCCTTGTCCTAATCCCTAAAGGTAATAATCTTTTGGAGTATAAGGGGCCCTATTTGGCCAATAACATTGCCTATCCCTTGTCTAAAGCACTGCTTTCTCACGTGTTAATATGAATATCATTCACCTGGGGATCATATTAAAATACAGATTCTGACTCAGTTGGTCTGAAATGAGACTTGCACAAGTGGATCCGTAGCGCCCTCGCAGGGCTGCCCCTGCTCTTGTCCCTGGACCATGCTTGGGTGCAGAAAGGAGATGCCATCGAAATCTCCCATGCTCCATATCTTCACTGTTCTTTCCTTGCTGTCAGCTGAAAATGACCATGGAAGGCATGCATTGAAGGAGACAAAGTCTTTCTTCCCCAGCCTGGGTCTCTGACTGCATGAGCACATTCCTTTCTTTTACTTTGAATATAGTTGATGCTTAATGTTACATTAGCTTCAGGCATAGAACACAATGATTCAACATCTCTACGTGTTATCCTGTTTTCGCTGCATGTGTAGCTACCGTACAACACTATTATAATACCATTGACTATATTCCCTGTGCTGTACCTCTTATTCCATGATTTATTTTCAGAACAAGTTTTTTTTTAATAATTCAGTATTGAATATTGGATTTACTGAGTAATTCAATATTGAATTGAATCATTATAATGAATGATTTATTCATTCCGTAACTGGAAAGCCTATATCTTTAACGCTAATTGGGAATAACCAGTTGGATTTACATGTGAGAAATAAACTTTTACTGTATTAAGCCACTGAAATTTGAGGTTTATCTGTTACATGAGTGAACCTTACTTTGTTGATAAATGTATATTGATAGTATTTTAATAAAAGTCCTTTCTACAAATGTTGGTTTATACTTGTTTGCTTTTGTAAGAAAGGATATATGATAAATTCTAAAACATTCTTTACTCAAAATGGATTACAAATTTTAAATGATAAATATTACCAAATTGAAATTTTAAAATATTATATCAAGTAATACACCTAAAAGGAAAGAAAATATCTACTTTCCAAAAACCTCACCTCCATTAAATAATTTTAATAATTTGTGCATGTGTGGTTTTTAAAAACCTTTTAATTATGATAAAAACACATGAAATATATCATCTTAACCAGTTTTAAGCATATAGTTCACTAATGTTAAGTATGTTCATTGTGGTACAACTGATCTCTAGAACTTCTTCATTGTGTGAAACTCTGTACCCATTAAACACCACCCCATTTCCCCTCTTCCCAGCCCTTGGCAACCACTACTCTACTTTCTCCTTCTATCAATTTGACCATCTTAGATCCCTCGAGTAGGTAGAATCATGCAGTATTCCTCTTCTTTTTGACTGGCTTATTTTACTTAGTAGAATGACTTCAAGATTCATACATGTTGTAGAATATGACAGGATTTCCTTCCTTTTAAAGGCTAAATAATATTCTATTCTATACCACATCTGGTGTGCGTGTGCGTGTGTGTGTGTATAGAGAGAGAGAGAGAGAGAGAAAGAGCATGAGTGGGGGGGAGGAGCAGAGGGAGAGGGAGAGAATCTCAAACAGACTCCTTGCCCAGTACAGAACTGGACGGAGGGCTCAGTCTCAGGACCCTGAGATCATGACCTGAGCTGAAATCAAGAGTCAGACGCTCAACCGACTGAGCCACTCAGGGGCCCCTAGGGTATATTTTTCATATTGCCTAGAAATTTACCAGTTTTTCTGGTAATTTACCTATTTCTAGTTTTGTTCTCATTTTTACCAATTTTTCTATTGGACATTTTGTATTGATTTGCATAAGCTCATTATACGCCATTGGTTCTTGCTCTTTAGATGTTACATATTTATGTTCATCATGACAGCTTAAAATAAATATGCAGTCAGATCTGGAGATATTTTCTCACATGACTTCTGGACAACAGTTATTTTGGTTTTATATGTAGAAGAGAATTGGGCTCTATGATTTGATTTTTAAATGGGCCCTGAAATTGAACATTACAGTGCAGAAGAATCCTGAGAGGCTATATTGTCCCTACTCATTTCCCTAGCATAAATTTTAATGCAAAGGAACTCAATAAATACCCAATGCATTAAAATTTGAACCAATATAATATATCATGAATTATACTTAGAAATTCCCAGTAACCATTTTATTGAACAACCCACACACATTTTCCTAAACTTCGACTCTTTTTCACTTTGTCTCATGTTGAATGTAGAATCTCCTTAAAATGAGGATTAGCAGCAAAGCGTTGGTCGCTCTCTTTTTGTGAATTGTAAATGCAGTCGTCTCTGAGAATAGCCTGACTGCTTGGAGACTTTCTGAGTGTGATTTCTGAATCTCCCACATTGAACTTAAACCTGCTTATCCTTGTTCTGTGCTGAANGGAAAGAGAGGACATCTGGCCATCGGCCTCCATGTAATTAGCCATCATATTAGAAGATTAGAAGGTTGAGCCTTTGCCTTCTGCTTATGTCTAGCCATAAATCCATTCTATATCTTCGTATCACAAAATTTTAAAAATGGGTAAGAACAAATTCTTCTTCCTATGGTGATGTGATACGTGCAATAGTGGGAATAAGTGGTTAAGAATCAGAAAAGATCAGACCACAGGGGATTTTTTTTTATAGCTAAACATAAATTCAGAAGCAAGAAATAAATTTCAACATCTGCCAAACGGCTCAAATTTCTGTCTGATGGAAATTCCAGATAAAAAGAAATGTAAACTAAATTGGATTTGCAATGTCTGAATATTATTATGGGGATAGGAAATGAGACTATCGTCATTTCCAAATCTCTCTACTACACAACCTCAAGAAAGATTTATTTCAAAACTCCCTGTTTTAATGATGACTGAGATCCAGAGCTAGTAATTATTTTTTAAAAATTATGGAAAGTCAGATTGTCTGGCATTTGCAAAAATTAAAAATTTGAAGTTGCATTAGGCAGCCAATTAAGCCATTTTGACATATTTAAAAAAAACACTAAAAATCAAAATGGAATGAAAAATGTATTTCAATAAAGTGCTGCTCCAAATATACACCACTCCACTGATGGCCCATAAAATATTTGGGTATAGAGCTTGTTTGGTGGAAGGTTTTCTTAGGAAATGCACTCTCACTTTCGTCGGTTTGGATCCCTGGAAACACTGAGGTGGAAATTAGCATGCAGAAGGTCTGGTAGAAATGTTCTTAAGATCAACATCTGTGAAAAGGAAGGAAGGATTGGACAGAGGATGAGCTGGAGCAGGGATGTAGTTTCTCTGCAAGTCTCAGCCAACCCCCTGCCATGAGATGGGATAGCCCTTCAAAGCTGCCCCGGATTGGGCAGAGTCAAGCCTTTGCAGAATTACTGAATTCAGGCTGACACCAGAAGGGGGAATGACCTCTAGTGAATTCCAAAAGGGCATGACAACCAGGTGCTCTTTATTTATTTATTTATTTATTTATTTTAAAGATTTTATTTATTTATTTGACAGAGAGAGAGACAGCCAGCGAGAGAGGGAACACAAGCAGGGGGAGTGGGAGAGGAAGAAGCAGGCTCCTAGCAGAAGAGCCTGATGTGGGGCTCGATCCCATAACGCCGGGATCACGCCCTGAGCCGAACGCAGACGCTTAACCGCTGTGCCACCCAGGCGCCCCAACCAGGTGCTCTTTAAATAAAAAACAAGGGGTAGGCTCCAATGATGGTAACTACAGCTGTCCACCTTCGAGATAAAAAAAATCCCCAAATTTTTTATTCTCCAAGCTTCTCTTTGATGTGTAATTGAGACCTGCATTTCCCAAAAATATTTCTTTTTATTATTTTTTTCAGAATTCATTCTGCTTCTTCACCTGAAGCATTTTGAAGAAAGATTATTGAAGATCAGTAAAAAGAGATTTTTTTAGAAACCTAGATGAAGACATTTGCATGACCTGGAAAATAGACGGGGACCAAACCAGTGCTGAGAGGGTTCATAGCATGAACCAGGACAGGCATTCTCTGGTTTTCCTACCAGTCCTGTGATAACTTTTCCACCAGCCCCAAACCGAGGCTCAAATCATCAGTAGCTGACCTTCTGGCTAAACTAGACAATTTATAAATTTGGCTTGGCTTGGTTGGACTATCACTTAATATCTGTGTCTTTTTCCAGGTGAATTAAATTACTTGAGTTTCAGTGTCCTTATCTAGAAAATGCAAATAATTATTCTTTTCTTGCAAGATTGAAGTAAATTTTATTTTATTTATTTTTATTTTTTTTAGAGAGAGAGAGAGTGCGCAAGCAAGGGGCGGGGCAGAGGGAGAGAGAGAATCTCAGGCAGACTCCCCACTGAGCACAGAGCCCGCCTCAGGGCTCCATCTCAGAACCCTGAGATCATGACATGAGCTGAAACCAAGAATCAGACGCTCAACTGACTGAGCCACCCAGGTGCCCCAAGATTGAAGTGAATTTTAAAGGAAGTAACACATATAGAACATTCATCCAAATGCGTAGTCAGTAACATAAATAATTGTTAGATTTCCCACAGGCGAGTAGAGTGGGGACCATAAAAGCAACAGATAATAACTAGTACTTCTTAAGGCCAAATAGCAGATGAGGTCTACATCTGACAGAGTCTATGTTTGATATTTTCTCTTTAGAGGGCCTTACATTTGCTTGGAGGGAACCAGTCCTATGACATTCTTTAAAGTCAAAGATGATGCCAAACTGCTTTTTTAAAAAATGCATTAGCATATTTAAGTCTCATGATAGCTCTGTGAGGCAGTTATTCTTACCCCTGTTGTATAGATCAGAAAATGAGACACATAAAGTTTAAGCAATTCTTCAACACTCACACTTTTTGTTAGCAATGTGCCAAGTATCCAGCACAAGAAGTTGGTGCCAGGCGCATGTGTTGAACCAACTCTCCAATAATAAATTCCCCCATCTCTCAGGAGTTGTGATTGACACTAGTCACTTATTTTGCGTAAAATCTTGTAATTAGGCTACAAAATTAGTGTGCATGTATACAAAAAGTGTAACATGACTTGATCATTCTTAATATGGGAAAAAAGTATGATTACAAGTATTGATCTGCCGTAATTTAATATTAGCCAGCAGCATAACTCACTTTTTTATTTTTATGTGTTTTGAAAAGTTCTTCACCACTTTATAACAAGAATAATCTTTACTCTGGTTGTCAATATCATGTTCCTCATTTCCATTGGAGACTTCTTCAGAAGCACCCTATGTTTCTGTCAACTGTCTTCAAGGTATGGTGGACAGTTTGTTCATGATCAGTGGCTCCTGAAGATTTCCTGGAATCCAGCCCTCATACTCCCCCAAACCACAGAGCAGAACTGAGGGGCAGCAAACTCATGGCGCGCTGGGGTCTCAGGGCATGGTGGAGGGCACAGCAGTGAAACTAAAGAGATGATCCTGAGCTTTCTGAGCTTTAAACAGGATGCCAAGGTATCATCTGCTTGAGCGTGGACGTGGAATAGTAGAGCCCAATGGCCTGAAGTATAACCCACTTTATAACAAGCAAACCATTGCCTCAGAAGGCAGTAATATGGTTGAGATCCATATCAAAATTATAATCATATCATGCTTCATACCAATCTTATATCATCTAAGATATTGCGTTTAGTATAATGCAAAAAAAAAAAACAAAACAACAGCAACAAAGGTATGTCCAAAATATGAGGACCAAGAAAAGGAGGATTCCTGAAGCCAGGTCCTTTAAGGACATCTAAAGGAAAGCAGGGGAGTAATTACATACGTGAATAACTGGCATGTAGAAGATTGAAGAGATCTCCAACACGATTTCAATCTATTATAAGACATTTTTGAAGTAGTGAAATTCAACATGGTTTTCTGAAAGGAGTGACCCCCATGTTCCTGGCTTGTTCAAGTCAAAGGTAGATTATCTTTATTCAGAAATAGTATACAAAGTAGAAAAGTTAATCTCATAAAGGCCCCCAACTGATGCTTAAATCATCATCAACTGATCTTCTAACTAGACAAGTGATAACGAATATCCTCTTAACCCTATGACTGAATAATACTGCAATTCTAATAAATTATAAGAATAAAGAAATCTCTCTGGGGCACCTGGGTGGCACAGTCGGTTGGGTTTCTGACTCTTGGTTTCAGCTCAGATTGTGATCTTGCAATTGTGGGATAGAGCCCCACATAGGGCCCTGTGCTCAGCACAGTGTCTGCTTGGGACTCTCTCCCTCTCCCTCTACTCTCCACTCCCCCCACCCCATGCTCGCTTGCTCTCTCTCCCTCTCTCTCAAATACATAAATGAATCTTTAAAAAGGAAAGAAAGAAAAAGAGATATCTCTCTGTCATTGTGTTCCAGGCACTGTGCTAATAAATACGTATCTGCTTGGGCACTTACTAACTGTAATCCTGAACTAGTAACTGCTCTCTACCTTTAGTTCTTCACTTGTAAAATGGGAATGATCGTATTGCCCACAACTTCAGACACAATTTATACTCCTGCCAAGGTTCATTCAGCCCCATCCACCTGAAAGGCCTTTAGGTAAATGCAAATACCTCATCTCCCAACACCATCAGTTTATGCTGCTTCTCCAATAAGATCGCCTTGTCTCTCAGGTCCTTAAATTTTTACTAGGTGCCTCATAGCCAGCATCAGTCAGGAAAGCATGGTGCAGGAGTTAAGTGTTTTTCCCAAACTAGTGTGCAATTTGGCTCTGATGGCTTGTTATGTCCTTTATTCATTCTTCAGTGATACAACAAGATCTTGCTAATGTCACATGCTAGACAACAGTTTGTGGAATTGAACCCCAGGTGCTTGAGACATGATTCTACTTCTAAAAGGTATCATCAAATACATTAACTGAAGACAGGAGCATTCTCCATTTTATAGGAAGGAAAGGTTTTCCTCTTTTAGTTTCAGACTTCATTGGAAATTTAATGTGATGTCACAATTTTATAAACAAATGATACAAATGGCAAGCAGGGAGAATCCAGAATTTCTCTATGGAAATGGCTCAGGAGCACCAAATGGTTTGGAGTAAGACTTGAAGATGTACTCTCCTGATTCTCCTTGGGAAACAGTAATGGTGGGGCTGATTAACCCTTGAAATAATGCATTTTTAGGAGTCATAAACAGAATAATTTTAATAAAAGAATAAAATTGAGGAATAAAAACCTCTCACATTTTAAGGGCAAGTACTTGTTCTTTGGAAACATTTATTTTTGTTTACATTTTAACATGTGTATATTGGGTGCAATGGTTATCTATTTTTTATAATAAATTGTTCTCCAAAAGAAAGCCTTAAAACAAAAAAAAAAATGTATTAACTCACAGTGGATCATTCAATCAGGAGTTCGGGAATGCCTCAGAGTCTCTCATGAGGTTTCAATCAAGATGCTGGCCAGGCTTAGAGTCATCCCATGGCTTGACTGGGGCTGGATGGTCTACTTCCAAGATGGTGCACTTAAGTGCTTTTCCACAGGAGGCCTCAGTTCCTTACAACATGGCAGCTGCCTTCACCCAGAGCAAATTTTCAAAAGAAAGAGCAAGACAGTAGCCCTGATGTCTTTTATGGATCAGCTTTGGATGGCACATTCCATCAACTGCACCATTCCCTTTTGGTTACAAGAGTCACTCCTATGTAATGTGGGAAAAGACAATGAGATGATGAAAATACCAGGACATAGTGATCAGCACAAGCCTTCTTGTGGGCTGGCTGCCACAAATGTTTACAAGATAAATATTTCCCTTACTATAAGTCACAATCAAAATTGGTTTGATAAACAAAATATGCAGCTTTTATAATCAGAAGACTTTACTTTGAAAACCAATTCTTTAATCATGAGTAAATTATTTCATCTTTGAGCTTAATTTTCTTCTGAAAGGTGAGATAAAAATATTTCCCTTTCTTTTTCTGCATTGATGATGGTACTGTTAATCAAGACTATGAATAAATGTTTTGTCATAGATTAAAATTAGTTTGTTCCCTTATACTCTGTAAAATATTATTAGTACTATTAATCCTTAAGTAAAACTTTAAGTAAAGCTATCACAAAGCACAAATGTTGGTTTCATTATTGCAATGAAGATTCAATTAAAAAACAAAATTTCTAATTTTAAGGATTGACAACATGTGAAAACTAATGCTGTTCTTTCAATATGCATATCTCATCCTTTTTCTTCTTTATCCTACTGGGTTTTTCATATTTTTAATATATTTAATTTTAGGGGCCTAACATATTCGATTAGATGTCCTTATCTTGGTTTTGGCTCAGGTCGTGATCTCAAGGTCATGAGATCGAGCTCTGTGTCAGGTTCCATAATGAGTGGAGAGTCTGCTTGAGACTCTCTCTCCTTCTCCTTCTGCCCCTCCCCACCGCTCTCTCTTTCTATCTCTTTCTCAAATAAATAAATAAATCTTTTAAAAAATATATATATGTATGATTTTATGCCCCAAATGAAAAATCTGTTACTGAATTTGAACATATATTTTATGTGGGCTGTGATTAACACAATAGCATCCATAGGTACAAGCACTATTTACTTTTGTCCAGGCTATTGGTAAAATGGTGTATCATCACATAGACATTTAACTAACTAAAATTTATCTATACTCTGTGGCAAGAAGAAGTATTAAAGTATAAAAAGAGAAAGGAAGTGATAATCATAAAGAATTTACATTGTGTGCAATCACACCTGCCTTTCCCATCAGTGAACCCCTAATGTGGCATTTACTATATTTTCTACAATTTATATTTTACTATAGCCAGAGTATGTAAGTCAACCTTAATCAATCCCTAGGGAAAGATATTTAAGAGTTAGTATCTGAAATCCTCTCGGAAGATATCCACAGTAAAAAGGTAACTAACTACAGCAAGCATCATAGGGGTCTTTGATCCATAGAAGGAATGCCAGAAATTATTTTTCTTTGGTAAAGCGGGTGATATTAAAGAAAATGTGATTGCAAAGAACGTATAACCCATGAGGCCTTTGCACGATTATTTCCTCTACTTGGACTGTTCACCATGACTAATTCCCTCACCTCCTTCAAATCTTTTTTCCAAAGGCTATTTGTCAATATTGTCGACTTTGACCACCCTGTTTTAAATTCTACCACCACTTCTCCCTGGCAATCTTGGTCCCTTTTACCCAGTTCTATTTTTTCTCTTTTCCACTCAAATTGTCTTTTAACTCACTTTCTGGTTCACTATGTTTTATTGTCTGACTTTTTCCTGTAAGCTTCATAAGGGCATACATTCTTGTCCTTTTTAAAAATGCTGGGCACCACGGGAGCCTGGGTGGCTCAGTCAGTTAAGCATCTAACTCTTGGTTTCAGCTCGGGTCATGATCTCAGGGTTGTGAGATTGAGGCCCGTGTGGGGCTCCATGCTGGATGTGGAGCCTGCTTGGGATTCTCTCTCTCCCTCTGCCCTCCTCTACCCCCCACCCCTTGCCTCCTGTTTGTATGTGCATGGGTATGCACACGCTCAAAAAAATTAAAAATAAATAAATTAAATTAAAAAACAAAATCCTGGGCACCAGTTTCTAGAACATTGCCACTCAATGGGTGTTTAATAAATATTTATTGGATAAATGAATGTATAAGTACTACTTCTCTTTCTCTCCCTTTACTAATACATCTTTTTGTACCTAAAGATCTATACATAGGGTATCTCTAATTAATAGAGGTTTTTTTTCTTCTACTTTAAAATTGTCCCTTCTTATCACTTCTGTGATGAATCTTCATGGTTTACAAATATGCCTGAAGTTGGTAAACAGACATTTTTTATCCTATAAAACAGTAATGCTCAAACCTTGGTGTGATAAGAAAAAGCAGAGGAGTGTGCTAAAATTGCAAAATTTCAGTTGCGATTCCCCAAATTCCAATTCAGTAGGTCTGGGAAGGAACCCAGACATCAACACCATAAACAACCAACCCAGATGATTTAGACACAGGTGGTTATCTGGTAACAGTTGAGAGATACTTCGGGTTGCTCACAAATTGATTATGGAAAGCACCTCTCTGAGTGATAAACATTCCTATAGATTTTTAACTAGTAAAACTGCAATGCATTTGCAGTTTGTTTTACATAGGGTGGGTTAAAATAGTAAAAGACAAATAATTTCTTTGTTTTCTGGTGCATTTATTGATCTCTTATATTGATTTATGTTAAATAGCTATGTGATAATTAACAAAATAATTTCCAGTTCAGCAAGAAGTTTTTCTCTGTCTTGGCTGATTTTCATGTATAAGTAAATTTAAGTTCTACTTTTAAGAGTAAAACTTGTAATTACCCCCCAAATCTCGTTGATTTAGACTTGGTAATTAAATTGCAGTCATTTATTTTCCAGAGAATTCCAATGATTAGGACAACTTAAACATGCTCCTGTCAAGGCTGCTGTAGCTACATTACCAATTCAGACTCTCATCTCAATTTATGGAACTCTTTGCAAATTATTATGTTCTATTTTTTTAGGCTAAATTCCATTTTATTTGCAGCAGTAATTATTGTAACCGATCTTGACAGGAAGATGTAGATGAATCTCTGTTGCAAAAGACAATTTGTCATTCTTGGCATACACAGAATCTATCTACCTGCCCAAAATCTATTCATCTGTACAGAAAAATTTGAACTACCATAGAAAGAGAAAATAAATAACAATGTGACATAACATAAAAGCAAGTTAGAGTAGAAGAAGTGAGGTACGGTTCCGACCACTTTCCATTTTTATATCAAACTCCCAATTACTAACTTTTTGACTATTTCTTCAATAGTGCTTCTTAAAAACGTGAGCACTGCTGAGTTCATGGCAGCGCCACTGAAGTTTACAGTAAGGAGCAAAGGATTTATGTCTGAAAATTGCATTAAAAATGTGCATTTGCTTCCTTCTGGCTATAGACATGAAGATATTTTTTGCAAAGAAAAATAAGAGCTGAAGTGCTTCCCTCTTAAACTAAACACAGAAAAAAAGTCAGTTTTAACTGAGATATTATTGCAAATATATTTGAATTATTCAGGTTTTCTCAGAAATATCCCCCTTAGCTCTGTTTAGACCATGCCTACTTGAGGTCATCCTGGAATTATAGTCGTTTTAGGTTTCGTTCCGCGGTCCCTCAATAGAGGGGCCACAACACTGGTTTGGAAACCAATTTTATTAGCATCTATTGAACACATATCATACAGAAAGTATGTGCTTAATGCTGGCCAGGAATAGGAGAGTGCAGGTAAATGAACAGACCCTACAGTAAACATTGTGTAAGTAATACAACCAGAATCAACAATGAGTTTGTAGACTGCTGATTCCACACAGGCAATTATATATATAGCTTCAGCAGACTGTAATTCATACCCTTGTAATGAGAATTAGCTAAGTAGGTAAAAAAAAAAATCAGTTTTTTAGGTTTGGGTTTTTTTTTGGGGGGGGGTTGGTTTTGTTTTACAAAATGCTCAAGTAAAGATAATTCCTCTTAGAAGCTGGACCAATGAAAGACTGAATTTTCTTTACTAGACATCTACTAAGAACAATTGTTGGTGACAGAGAGAGAGACAGCCAGCGAGAGAGGGAACCCAAGCAGGGGGAGTGGGAGAGGAAGAAGCAGGCTCATAGCGGAGGAGCCTGATGTGGGGCTCGATCCCATAACGCCGGGATCACGCCCTGAGCCGAAGGCAGACGCTTAACCGCTGTGCCACCCAGGCGCCCCTGTTTTTTTTTTTTTTTTGACTCATCAGATCTGAGGGCATAAAGTCACCATTATTCTGCTGTTTTCATCCATTGCTATTTGTCAAGTTTTGTGTTAAGAATTTGATAGGTGTTACCCAAGCTGTTTCTAATTGTTTGAGTCCCCAGTGACTTTTTAAATTTCACCTGTGTAGAATGGGCAGAATCTGAGAACCAAAGTGCTCCAATGGAAAAGAGAGATGTGATAGGTGAAAGAGCAGCAGAAACTATCTTTCTCCTCCTGCCACCCAGGGGTATGTGACAGAGTTTGTCAGATTCATTGTTTATTTGTTTTATTTATTCAAATTCAAGTTAGTTAATATATTGTATTATTAGTTTCAGGGGTAGAATTTAGTGATTCATCAGTTGCATATAACACCCAGTGCTCATTACATCACGTGCCCTCCTTAATGCACGGTGACCTGTTACCCCATCTCCCAACCCACCTCCCCTCCAGCAACCCTCAGTTTGCTTCCTAGACTTAAGAGTCTCTTATGCTTTTTTTCCCACCCTGATTTTATCTCCCTTTTCCTTCCTTCCCCTATGTTCATTTGTTTTGTTTCTTAAATTCCAGATATGAGTGAAATCATATGGTATTTATCTTTCTCTGACATATTTCACTTAGCATAATACCCTCTAGTTCCATCCACATCATTGCAAAGGACAGGATGTCATTCTTTTTGATGGCTGAGTAATATTCCATAGTGTGTGTGTGTGTGTGTGTGTGTGTGTGTATACATATGTATATGTATATATACACACCTCTTCTTTATCCATTCATCCATCAGTGGACATTTGGGCACTTTTCATAATTTGGCTATTGTGGACATTGCTGCTACAAACATTAGGGTGCATGTGCCCCCTTGGAATCAGTATTTTTGTATCCTTTGGATAAATACATAGAAGTGCAATTACTGGGTCATAGGGTAGCTCTATTTTCAGCTTTTTGAGGAACCTCCATACTGTTTTCCACAGCAGCTGAACCAGTTTGCATTCCCACCAACAGTGTAAGAGGGTTTCCCTTTCTCCGCATCCTCACCGACATCTGTTGTTTCCTGACTTGTTAATTTTAGCCCTTCTGACTGTCGTGAGGTGAAATGTCATTGTGGTTTTGATTTGTATTTCCCTGATGTTGTACTGTTGAGCATTTTTTCATGTGTCTGCTAGCCATCTGAATGGCTTCTTTGGAGAAATGTCTGTTCATATCTTCTGCCTATTTCTTGACTGGATTTTTTATTTTGGGAGTATTGAGTTTGATAACTTCTTTATAGATTCTGGATCCTAGCTCTTTATCCAATATGTCATTTGCAAATATCTTCTCCCATTCCAGAGGTTGTCTTTTAGTCTGTTGATTCTTTCCTTCCCTGTGCAGAAGCTTTTCATCTCGATGAAGTCCCAATAGTTCAGTTTTGCTTTTGTTCTGCTTGCTTCCAGGGATGTGTCTAGCAAGAAGTTGCTGTGGCCGAGGTCAAAGTGGTTGTTGCCTGTGTTCGCCTCTAGGATTTTGATGGATTTCTGCCTCACATTTAGGTCTTTCATCCAGCAGATATGTTGTTTTGCAATGGCCAGTGATTTGGGTGGTAACTACCCTCTCAGGGCTGCAGGCACCTCTGACCATTGATAGTCCCTAGGTCAGCCTTCCTTGAATGTTGCTCCCCGCCACCTTGCCTTTGATGAATTCCTGGTACAAAATTCCTTTCTTTGTGAATCCTGGAAGATTTATGTTTTCCAGAGTGTATCCTGACACTGATTCTTATAAACTGTTTTCTTTGCAGTGAGTTTAGGTATGTTTAAACTATATATATATGTGTGTATTATATACATATATATAATATAAATAATATATAATAAATATATAAATAATATATAATAATATAAAATATTATATAAATATATATATAAATATCAAAACAGAGAATGGTATTCAAATCAATACCTTTATATCGAGGAAACAGTATAAACAGATTTGCTTTTATTTGCAAAGTTTATAGAAAATTTTGAAAGCTTGAAAGAAAAGATTTCTAAAGATAATAGGTAAACAGATTTATGTTTAGGTTAAATTAAAACAATTCCCTTTCAACAGTAGGTGTGCAGAATTTTATTGGCTTTTAGATATTATATCCATAGGTCCTTTTGATCTGTTCTGCCAACAAAATGCTCCAATGACATTGTGTAAACTATATTTGAGAATGGATGACAGAGGAGAATCAGAGAGGGCAGCATATGCATGTGTCCTGAAGCAGAATCTGGAATTACATTTGATAGAGATGTAAGTTAAACTTTAATACATCTCATGTATTTTGGATGGTCTTGCTTCTATTTATTCTAACATGAATGTGTACAACAGACAATATTGTCTATACCCTTGAGGAGCTCAAAGATTATTTTCAAATTGCCCTTTTCTTATTCCATGGCCTAACTCAGAAAAGCTCCAACAAGCACATTAGTTCAGATGTTGTAATGGTTAGGATACAAGTTATTTGACAACTTAGTCATATAGCTGTAGTAACATGGGTAGCCTCTGTTTCAGCCCATATCCCAGGATGTATAGCTCCATCAAACTAAGAAATGGCAGTAATATAAGAACATGTGTTGTAAATGGGGCAGTTTAGCAAAGCATTTAACGATAATTTTGCTGGAGATTGCAGTAAAGGGAACAAGAAGTTCACATTTCAGGCCTGCAGTGCTCTCTCTTGTAAACATTTACAATGAAGTGATTAAAGGATCATTTGCTCTTTATGTCTACCATTTCACCATTTGAGGCTTTGTACACCAACTTTTAGCAGCAAATGATTACGGTTCAGAAGACAGCTACCTTTTATTTCTTGTGATGTGTTTTTAAGGGAAGTGCAGAGGTAATTTATCTAGAGTGAATGCAGTAGTTGAGATTATTTGTTGGCTGGAAAATCAGATTATAGCTGCTAATCTGAAGTGTGTGTAATAAATCAAAGTGCAAAAGATCTAAACGCAAAAGAGCTTTCACCAAGTATACTAGAAACTGTATGTTCCTTTATTTAATATTCAAAGAAACAACTTCAATTTCTGAGTTAAGGGTATAGTTTGTGATCATTTTTGAAGGCAAGAGAAAATTTACGTGTAAAACACAAAGGCACATATTTAAAGGTGTATTCATTGTAATTTTAAAATCATTCTCTCTGTAGATGAGGTGCACAATATAAATTGTAATTGTCAGCTAAATCTATAGGATTCCAAAGCTTTTAGTGCTCTTCATGGGTGATGAACACTTGCTTTTTTACCAAAACGGTGACATTCAGAGCTGAATTCTAAGGTGTGTGTCTATGGCTAATCACTCAAGATTAGAAGGCAAGCCCCTTACTCCAGGTGAGGACCTCCGTGAGGCCTCCTGAAGACACTTCCCCACTGGAATCAGAAGAGGAGGAAGGGATGGAGGGCCAAAAGGCCCTATACTTGAGGGTGTAGTCCAGATTAATCACGTGGGGAGTGCCATCGTCCTGTGGGAAATTAATAATGGACACATGTGCAAGGTCTGAGGTTTGGGGTGTTCGGGTAACATGCACCATGTTTCAGAGTGAAGGAGATGCTGGAGCTGCTCCAGGTTCCAAATCCAAGGTAGGTCTGCTCCTGCACCAGATGGACCAATGGTTATAAACACAGACCCATGTTTCTCATTAAGAAGAAAGATAAAAAAAATGCAGGGTGGCCTATCAGTGATGGTAGAAAAAACATGAAACTCCCTTGCCTTAGAGTTCCTTTCTCTAAAAATATTTGATAAAAATACCTTTTAGGAGCTCACCTTTGAAGCAGAACCATATTTGGTTCACTTGTCTTTTGATGTATCTCCAGGTTGGCAGCTGGTGTCTCTCTTCAGAAAGAGTTCTTTCTGAAACATGAGAAGTTATCATGTAGCTGTGTACTCTTTTTAAAATACAAGAGTTTTATGAGGCTTTAACTGGTTGGATGGTTGGTTTTTAGTAATTTTTTCTTGAGTTCATGAATTCTATATTATTATATTTTAACTTCTAAGATTTTCTGCTCTTTCTCTCCAAATTCTCTTCTAGAATCCATTTCTGTAGAACAGCTCTGGAAGTCTCCTTCTTGGGGTGCAATGTTAAACCGATGACATACTTGTGCTTTTCTGTCCTTGGGTTAGCTTTTTGTATGACTCTTTTCCCCCTGAGAGTTCAATAATACTCCATAGAACTTGCAATATTTCCATCAAAATGCACCTTTCAATTATTTTCATACTCTTTTCTTTGTTCCCAAATTGAGTTGGAGATTTTCCACTCAAATGTTTTCAAGCCCCCTTATAGCGTTTGCTTAAGCAGAGACACTCCCTAGAGTGAATAATTTTTTTAAATTTTTTATGTTATGTTAGTCAGCATACAGTACATCCTTAGTTTTTGATGTAGTGTTACATGATTCATTGTTTGCGTATAACACCCAGTGCTCCATGCAATACATGCCCTCCTTAATACCCATCACCAGCCTAGCCCAATCTCCCCTCCCCCTCCCTTCTGAAACCCTCAGTTTGTTTCCCAGAGTCCATCGTATTTCATGGTTAATTCCCCCTTCTGTTTACCCCCCTTCATTCTTTCCTTCCTTCTCCTACTGATCTCCCTGCTATTCCTTATGTTCCATAAATGAGTGAAACCATATGATAATTGTCTTTCTCTGCTTGACTTATTTCACTTAGCATAATCTCCTCCAGTCCAGTCCATGTTGCTGCAAACGTTAGGTAATCGTTCTTTCTGATGGCTGAGTAATACTCCATTGTATATATGGACCACATCTTCTTTATCCATTCGTCTGTTGAAGGGCATCTTGGCTCCTTCCACACTTTAGCTATGGTGGACAATGCTGCTATGAACATTGGGGTGCATATGTCCCTTCTCTTCATTATGTCTGTATCTTTGGGGTAAATACCCAGTAGTGCAATTGCTGGGTCGTAGGGTAGCTCTATTTTTAACTTTTTAAGGGACCTCCACACTGTTTTCCAAAGCGGCTGTACCAACTTGCATTCCCACCAACAGTCTATGAGCGTTCCCCTTTTTCCACATCCTCTCCAACAATTGTTGTTTCTTGCCTTGTCAATTTTTGCCATTCTAACTGGCATAAGGTGGTATCTTAGTGTGATTTTGATTTGAATTTCCCTGATGGCTAATGATTTTGAACATTTTTTCATGTGTCTGTTAGCCATTTGTATGTCTTCATTGGAAAAGTGTCTGTTCATATTTTCTGCCCATTTTTTTATTTGATCATTTTTTCTCGTGTATTGAGTTTGAGAAGTTCCTTATAGATCTTGGATTCCAGCCTTTTACCTGAAGTTTCATTTGCAAATATCTTCTCCCATTCTGTGGATTGCTTCTTTGTTTTGATGACTGTTTCCTTTGCTGTGCAGAAATTTTTATTTTGATGAAGTCCCAAAAGTTCATTTTTTCTTTTGTTTCTCTTCCCTTTGGAGAGGTGTCATGAAAGAAATTGCTGTGGCCAATGTCAAAGAGGTTACAGCCTATGTTCTCCTCTAGGATTTTGATGGATTCCTGTCTCACATCGAGTTCTTTCATCCATTTGGAGTTTATCTTTGTGTATGGTGTGAGAGAGTGGTCGTTTCATTCTTTTGCATATAGCTGTCCAATTTTCCCAGCACCATTTATTGAAGGGACTGTCTTTTTTCCACTGGATGTTTCTTTCTGCTTTGTCAAAGATTAGTTGACCATAGAGCCAAGGGTCCATTTCTGGAGTCTCTATTCTGTTCCATTGGTCTACGTGTCTGTTTTTGTGCTAGTACCATACTGTCTTGGTGATGACAGCTTTGAAGTATAGCTTGAAATCAGGCAACGTAATGCCCCCAGCTTTGTTTTTCTTTTTCAACATTTCCTTGGAGATTCAGGGTCTTTTCTGGTTCCACACAAATTTTAGGATTGCTTGTTCCAGCTCTTTGAAAAATGTCATTGGTATTTTGATTGGGATGGCGTTGAAGGTGTAGATTGCTCTGGGTAGCATAGACATTTTAACTATGTTTATTCTCTGATCCATGAGCATGGAATGTTTTTCCATCTTTTTGTGTCTTCTTAAATGTCTTTCATCAGTGTTCTGTAGTTTCTAGAGTATAGGTTCTTTATCTCTCTGGTTAAGTTTATTCCGAGATATCTTATGATTTTTGGTGCTATTGTAAATGTAATCGATTCCCTAATTTCTCTTTCTTCAGTCTCATTGTTCATGTATAGAAATGGAAGTGATTTCTGAGCACTGATTTTGTATCCTGCCACATTACTGAATTGTTCTATGAGTTCTAGTAATTTGGGGGTGGAGTCTTCTGGGTTTTCCGTATAAAGTATCATGTCATCTGCGAAGAGAGAGAGTTTGACTTCTTCTTTGCCAATTTGAATACCTTTTATTCTTTTGTGTCGTCTGATTGTTGATGCTAGGACTTCTAGTACTATGTTGAATAATAATGGTGAGAGTGGGTATCCTTGTCGTGTTCCTGATCTTAAGGGAAAGGCTCTCTGCTTTTCCCCATTGAGAATGATATTCTCTGTAGGCTTTTCATAGATGGTTTTTATGAAATTGAGGACTGTACCCTTTATCCCTACACTCTGAATGGTTTTAATCAGGAAAGGATGCTGTATCTTGTCAAATGCTTTTTCTTCATCAGTTGAGAGGATCATATGGTTCTTAACTCTTTTCTTGTTGATATGATCTATGACACTGATTGATTTGCGAATGTTGAACCACCCTTGCACCCCAGGGATGAATCCCACTTGGTCGTGATGGATAATTCTTTTAATGTACTGTTGGATCCTCTTAGCTAGGATCTTGTTGAGATTTTTGGCATCCATATTCATCAGGGATATTGGTCTGTAATTCTCCTTTTTGATGGGGTCTTTGCCTGGTTTGGGGATGAAGGTAATACTGGCCTCATAGAATGAGTTTGGTAGCTTTCCTTCTGTTTCTATTTTTTGAAACAACTCCAGGAGAATAGGTATTATTTCTTCTTTGAATGTTTGGTAGAATTTTCTGGGGAATTCATCAGGCTCTGGACGCTTGTTTTTGGGGAGGTTTTTGATCACTGCTTCAATCTCCTCATAATTAATCAGTCTGCTTAGATAATTGATTTCTTCCTGTTACAGTCTCAGTAGTTTATAGGTTTCCAGGAAGGCATCCATTCTTCCAGGTTGTTTAATATATTGGCATATAGTTTTTGATAATAGTTTCTAATGGTTGTTCTATTTTCTTGGTGTGGGTCATGATCTCTGCCCTTTCATTCATAATTTTATTAATTTGGGTCCTTTCTCTATTCTTTTGAGCAAGTCTGGCCAGTGGCTTATCGATCTTATTTATTCTTTCAAAGAACCAGCTTCTAGTTTTGTTGATCTGCTCTATTGTGCTCCTGGTTTCTAACTCATTGATCACTGCTCTAATCTTGATCACTTGCCTTCTCGTGCGTGGTTTAGGCCTGTTCTTCTGTTCCAACTCCAACTTCTTGAGGTGAGAACATAAGGACTGCATTTTAGATTGTTATGTTCTTTTGAGTGAGGCTTGGATGGCTATGTATTTTCCCCTAGGACCGCCTTTGCAGTGTCCCATGGATTTTGGAACAATGTGTTTTTGTTCTCATTGGTTTCCATAAATTGCTTAAGTTCTTTAATTTTCTGGTTTACCCAATCATTCTTAAGCAGAATGGTTCTTAGTTTCTAAGTGTTTGTGTGTCTTCCAAATTTCTCCTTGTGATTGAGTTCCAGTTTCAAAGAATTGTGGTCTGAGAATATGCAGGGAAAAATCTCAGTCTTTTGGTATCAGTTGAGACCTGTTTTGGGACCAGTATACGGTCTATTCTGGAAAAAGTTCCATGTGCATTTGAAAAGAATGGGCATTCTGTTGTTCTAGGCTGTAGCATTCTGTATATATCTATGAGGTACATCTGGTCCAGTATGTCATTCAAAACTCTTGTTTCTTTGTTGATTTTCTGCTTAGATGATCTGTCTGTTTCTGAGAGTGGAGTGTTGAGGTCCCCTACTATTAACATATTATTATCTATGTCTGTATTCAGTTTGGTTAAGAGTTGGCTTATGTATCCAGCTGTTCCCCTGTTGGGGGCATAGATATTTATAATTGTTAGATCCTCTTGTTGGATAGACCCTTTAAGAATAATATAGTGTCCTTCTGTATCTCTAACAGACTCTAAAGACTGTAGTCTTTAGCTTAAAATCTAATCTGTCTGATATGAGAATTGCTGCCCCAGCTTTCTTTTGAGGTCTGCTGGCATGAAAAATGGTTCTCCATCCCTTCACTTTCAGTCTGGATGTATCTTTAGTTCAAAATGAGTCTCTTGTAGACAGCATGTGGATATATGGATGGGTCATGTCTTTTTATCCAATCTGCAACCCTGTGGCGTTTATGGGAGCATTTAGGCCATTCCCATTGAGAGTGATTATTGAGAGATATGATTTTAATGATGTCATGCTGCCTGTGAAGTCTTTGTTTCTATAGATTGTAAAGTTCTGTTCTGTATCACTCTTGCAGTCTTTTTACTTTTATAGAACCCCCCCCTTAATATTTCTTGTAGGGCTGGCTTGGTGGTCACATATTCTTTCAGTTTCTGCCAGTCTTGGAAAGTCCTTGTCTCTCCATCAATTCTGAATGACAGCCTTGCTGGATAAAGAATCCTTGGCTACATGTTCTTCTCACTTAATGCTCTGAATATGTCTTGCCAGCTTTTTCTGGCTTGCCAAGTCTCTGTAGACAGGTCTGACATTATTCTGATGTTCCTCCCTCTGTACGTGAGGATTCTCTTCCACCCTGTCCGCTTTCAAGATTTTATCCTTGGATCTAAGATTTGCAAATTGTGCTGTTATGTGACGTGGTGTTGATCTGTTCTCATTGATCTTGGGAGGGGTCCTCTCTGCCTCTTGGACATGAATGCTTATTTCCTATGCCAGATTAGGGAAGTTCTCAGCTACAATTTATTGAAATATCTCTTCTAGACCTCTCTCTTTCTCCATCCCCTTGGGGATGCTGATGATTCTGACGTTGGAATGTTTCATTGCGTCAGTCATCTCCTGTATTCTAATTTCTTTAAATTGGAGTTTTTTAAGCCATGTTTCCTCTTTCTCCTTCTTTTCTATCACCTCATCTTCCAACTCACTAATTCGTTCTTCTGCCTCATTTACCCTGGCTGTCGGAGCATCCATTTTAGACTGCATTTGATTCATAGCATTCTTAATTTCTGCCAGATTCACTCTCATTTCCACCCTTAGAGATTCTATATTCTCGTTAATAATTTCGTTAATATTTTTTTTCAAGCCTACAAATCATCTTGACCATTGTTACTCTGAACTCCATTTCTGACAGTTTGGTTATATCCATATCCATTAGTTCTGTGGCAGAGGCCACAGTCTCTGTTTCTTTCCTTTGTTGGGGGTTCCTCCTCCTTGTCATTCTGATGATGTGTCTTTGTGGGAATATACAGAGCCCCAATTATTGACCAGGACCCAAGCAATGTGTACTTGTTTTATGGGGACCTTAGGGATGTGGTCTTCTTGTTTTCAGCCTGCCTTCTGGGGGAGGGGCCTGCCGGGCTGAGACTCAGGCAACCCTGTTTGGGTAGAGTTGCCCTGTCCCCTGGGGAGGGGGGGATAGGCAGAGTGCGAACTGGTTTTCCCGGGCTTTTGTTGTCTGGGGGCTCTCTGTGACTCTTCTGAGTCAGAGCAGCAGTGGCCATATCCAAGCCTCTGTCTCAGAACAGAGTCTGGTCTCCACTGAGCTCTCTTGACCACTCTAACTCTGTTTCTGTCGGTGCTGCTAAAAACCCGGCATCGTCCTGGGTTGTTGAGCCCTACAGCCACTCTCCCAGTCCTCGCTCCCAGGGCTGGCAGGTCTCTGTCCTTTGTGCTTCTAACACCGCCAGCCGCCCCTGGTTCCCACACGCACTCCCGAGCTCCCTGTTTCAGTCTGGTTTCTCAGCGGCTACCAGTCCACAAGTCCAGCCCACTCCCCAGTGCAGAAGGCTATGGCTTCTGGGGGCCCAAGCATGCCAGCTCCCTCCCCCTTCCATTTATCTTCTGATATCTATGCATAGATTCATGGCTCCCCGCTTCATACCTCAATACTCAGTGCCAGAGATGTTCATTTGTAGAGATCTAGATGTATCTTCCTATGTCTCAGGCTGATTTCATGGATGTTCAGGATGATCTGGTAGATATCCAGCTTGGTTCAGGGGACCAGCTGAAAAAAGGTCGCCTACTCCTCCACCATCTTTTTCTTCTCTAGAGAGAATATTTTATCTGATTTCTCTAAAACTGTCCTTACTCTTTATTGAAAATCACATCATGAAGTTCTTTAATTTTTTTGACATGATTTCAAACATTTCCCATTTTACTGTTCATGAAGATGATAAATTATCTTGATCATCAGGAGGAATTCTGAAAACAACAAAATAGTAAAAATTATAGGATCTCAGAAAATTTTGGAAAACCAGGCCCAGCCTTTGGTGCTTCAGATTATATTTTATAACCATCATATATTTCATTATATATTTTTAATTAAAAAGAATTACATTTAAGTGTGTTATGAGGCTTTGATCTTTCTTGGCCAAAATTATCTCAAATGGTCACCTTCCTCCAGTATATATAAACTTTTTCTAGATATTTTCACTCCAAGATTATTATTCAGCTCTCTTGTAGCCTTGTTTTCTGCTGAGTTGTGTGCCTCATTCATTAACATTGGCTTTCAGGAGTGTCTTTTGGGTTATTTTTCTTGTTGGTTGCAATTGACCAGTGGGTCACTTTTTTCCTGTGAAATCTGCTTCTAACTGAAGTGTGGAGCTTTACCTAAGGCACAAAAGTGTTGTGCTTCTCATTTCTATGGTGGGTTTCAACTCTGGCTCCATAGCTAGTGCAGCTGTCCTGGTGACCCTCATATGAAATCAGATCAGGCTGTGAACAGCTAAAAACTCATCTAGGAAGATGGCTGAGACATTGGAAATTCCAGAGAAGCACCACAGTAGCCAGTGTGGCAAAGGCTGGCCTGAAGCCGGAGACCATGACTTTCTTAAACTCATCTGTGAGTGCCCAAAGAGATTTAACCAAAACACTACAGTAGATGCATCAATGCCTCAATAACTCAAAAGAAAGCTGGAAGGGGAAATAAATTAATTTTTAAAATAATGGAATAAGCAGAAAACAAGGAATACTATGGGGGACCTAAATCCAAACACATAAGTAATCACTTTAAATGCAAATTATCTGAACATGCTAGTTAAAAAACAGACACTCTTAGATTGGATAATAAAGTAATACCTGACTATATGTCATCTACAAGAAACTTACTTTATGTGTAATGAAATAAGTAGGCTACAAGAAGAAGAATGGGGGAAATTATGCCATCCAAACTCTAATCAAATCTATTATCTGAAAAATTAGACTTAAGAACAAAGAAGATTTTCAGTTACAAAAAGTCATACTACATTGTGATAAAAGGGTCAGTTTGCCAGGGAGACATAACAATCCTAAATAATTATGCATATATAAACAGAGCTTTAAAATATATTTAAAAAATGGAAAGGAATGAAAAAAGCAATAGGATAATCCACAGTTTTAGCTGGAGACTTAAACACTCTTCTGTCAATAATAGACCTAATAGACATAAAACCAGCAAGGATATACAAGAACTAAAACTACTATCAATGAACTCAATCTAATAGACATTTATAGACTCCTACACACACCAACAGAAAAATATTCTCTTTAAGTGTTTTTGCCAAGGTAGATCATATCCTAGGGCATAAAACAAACCTTGAAAAATGTAGGAGAATTGAAGTCATACAAGTATGTTCTCTGACTATAATGGAAATAAACTAGAAATAAATAACAGAAAATCTCCAAACGCTTTAAAATTAGACTGCATATTCCTATACAATACATTGCTTGAAGACAAAAGTCTCAAAGGAATTTAGAAAATACTTTTAACTGCACAAAAATGAAAATATGGCATATCAAATTTTGTGGGATACAGCCAAAGCAGTAATTAGCAGAAAATTCATTGCATTAAAATGTTTGTATTAGAAAAAGAAAAAAATCTAAAGCGCTCAAGAAACCAGTAAAATAACCAGTAAAAGAAGAGCAAAATAAAGCCAACAAAAGCTGACGGAAGGAAATGAAGATAGGAACAAAAATGAATAACATTGAAAACAGGAAAACAATCAAGAAAATCAATGAAATGAAAAAGATGATTCTTTAAAAGTCAATAAAATTGGTAAACCTCTAGTAAGACCGACAAAGAGAAAAGGAGAGAAGATACCAATTTCAGGAATGAAACTGACCTATACCAAGGATAAAAAGTAATACTGTAAAAACAACTGTGCACACGAATATAACAATTTATATGAAATACGCTTGGTCTGAAAAAACTCAATTACGTGAGATAGATATTCTGAATAGTCTTATAATTACTAGAGAGATTAAGTCTGTAATTAAAGAGTGGGTGGTGGGGTAACAGATCATCAGTACTGAAAGGAGATATGAGAGAAAAATCAAACGTGACCATTCAAGACTTCTTAGCCAATCCTTTTATGGCCGTTTGAAGTTAGTAGAAAAATAATATACTAAAAATTGTGTGTATTTTATAAAACTCTCTGTATGATAGTTTTAATTTTACATTTAAAAAATGTTCTTGAAGAGCAGGTTTAATCATGAATATATTTAGAACCAAAGCAAGTTAGTGTAAGATTGTTAACATAGGATAAAATACAGTATAGCCAGTTAAATGTTAATTTCTGATAATCAATAAGTGATTTATTTTAGGATAAATATGTCCCATGAGACATTTGGGACATACTCCAAGTAAAACCTGACATGCAAAATCAAGTACTCTGGAAATTAAAAAGCATCTGATAAAGAACAAAGCACTTCATATAGTATTTCACTTAGGAAGTCCACAATTTATAAATAATCTATCTAGAAAATATTTTTTTAATAAATGAAATACAGGATAGAAGAAAAAAAGTTCCTCCCTAAACAGTTATTAGCTAATCTTAACATTGACAAAAAAGAAAAAAAATATTGCCACCAACCATAAATCAGATAGTGAAGAATAAAATGTTTTTAAGTTGCTGAAGAAAGCATTACTAAGTAATAAAAATCACAAAGCAGCCAAGAAATGGCTATAAATCATTCTGCAGTATCTGAAAACACATGACAATATCTGACACCTACGGGCCATGTGCTGATATGGCCAAGACAGGTTTCCACGTGTGGTGGTGCCCCCTTTTCTGTGGGTTTCCCTTTCTATGGTTTAAGTTACCTGAGGTCACATGGTCAACAGAGGTCTGAAGCAGATGGTCTTCCTAGTATTCTCAGGTTACTAGTGGTCTAACACTATGTCACACTGTCTAGTCATTCACTTCTTTTCACTTCATTCCATAGACATTTTTATTATCTCACATCATCATGAGGATGAGAACAGCACAATATTTAGAGAGAGAGAGAGACCACACTCACACTACATTTATTACAATAGATTATTATAATTGTTCTATTTTATTATGAATTATTGTTGTCAATTTATTACCATGCATAATTTATAAATTAAACTTTATCATAGGTATGTATGTATAGGAAAAAATGTAGTATATATATAGGATTTTGTATTGTCTGTGATTCTGGGCATCTGCTGGGGGTCTCGGAATGTATCCCTTATAGATAACAGGGAGTACTGTTCTTTTTAACTTTTTAACTTTTAACTAACTAATAAATCAGCTCTTGTAGTTTCTAGTACTTTGTGGTCACTCTCTATTTCCTACCATCAATACTACAAATGAAAGATTCTACATGAATGATAGGTACCACAAAAATGAAAGATTTTAAGGCTCTTCACTTGTTCCTGGGAGAAAACAAGCACTTACTAGCTCATGAACTCTGTTTCCAGTTAGATGGTGTTGTCGTTGGATAAGTGAGTTCATGTGTCATTGGCTCACTCTATTTCTCTGTAAAATAACTGGGATTCAGTTTATTCTATACTTCTTAAATTGAAGCATAAGTGTCGATGGGGGTAAGAGATAACTTTCAGAGTATCCAAAAAGTCACAATAACAAATATGAGCACCTTGTTAAAACACAGAATGAATAAAGGACGATCATTGCACAAGTTCTTGGCATGCCGATTTACAGGGTTGTTTAAGTATTACCAGAAATATGATGGAATCGGGTAATGTTATTCAGAAAAAGCATTATTCAAGTGTTAATACCAAAGGACATGCTGTATAAGAGGTAGTAGCTAAATTGTGTTCTAATATGGCAAGTCCCCATTTGTTGATAACATGGTTTTCATTTTGCCTAATGGGCAAGTTAAAGTTTAGATCTACAGCCTAATGTCTGGACACAAGAAAGTAACCGTCACTCTGAGCACTGTGACCAGATTCCCTCCTTCTCTACTTTTGCCTGAAGTAGAGCAAGGCTTCTCCGCCAAATATGTGCTGAATAGGATTATTCCCTATTGGTTTTAAGGAATGCAAAATTATTCATGTGTTCAGTATAACAAATGTTTAGCCTACTTGATCTTTCATCTGTGTTGATCATTCCTGAAGTATCTGTAGATTTATATAATAAAATACAAACTAGGGATACTATTTTTAGTTTTAGAAAAAGTACGCATATCAAAAGAGAGTTCTGCAGCTGTTTTAAGCTCTGTCTTCGGGGACTTGAGACACCAAGCCATTCTTTTTTGTGCTTGGAGGCACACAATATAGGAGTCGGCAATACCGACCTCCCCTGCAGCTGGATGACTTCGTATATGCTTACTGGCTTTGCTAATTTACAGAATCCCAGCACACTACCTTTGGGGGACAGAACTCGAAATTAGAAACTGTTGAGTGTAGGGAGAGGAATAGTAAGTTTAAGGAGTTTAATGCCACTATACAATGGCAGTGAACCTTAGAGTTCATTGTCCTGTAGCTACAGAGTCAACATTCCCACATGTCTTAACAGGTTTACCTCCTGACCATCCACGTAGAGGAGGACCATTAAGGATTTATTAGGAATTCCTAAGTTTTAAGTATTCACTGTCATAGAAACATTCTCTTCTAAATGCATATTTCTCTCAGTCAGAGGATGGATCCTGTGAAATAAAAAAAATGAAGTCCTATTTGAGAGTTTAGAAAAGTTTTCCCTGAATATAGATATACGTCCCTTGTCAAAAGCTTACAATCTGAGTTTCAGTGTAAGCCAGCTGTCAAATGTAGGGGTTGGTCTGGTGACAGCTTATTGGGTTTTGCTGGTAAAACAGTTACCATTAGTGCCTTTTCTCTGAGCTTGCAGACACATTTTACAATTGCATTACAATGTTCTTATAGACACAGGACAGAGATGCTTTCTGTTAGAACTTTGATGGATAATTAACTGGGAAAATGGTTTACTTTAGAGCCCTCACCAGGAATTGTTCTAATAGGGCCAAGGTATGGAGCTAAGGTATTTGGTCCTATGACTGAAGCTTAAAATGTCCTCGATTGAAGATTGTCCTCACCTTTCTGAATGGGCAGACTCATTATATGACACCGATTAAGGAGGTCTATTAGTGCTCTGAAATTGTAAGCAAAGTGCCATGTGAATGCCCATTTTTATGGAATCCAGGAATTAATTCTCAAAAGAGTTCATAAAATTATTTAAACTGCTCGAGTTCTCAAGAATCCTTTTAAAAAAGTAATAACTTCTAGATTCAGCTCATGTAATTCTAGGAAGCCCTGAGTGACAAAAACTTAGAAATATAAATGAAAGTTCTTGAAAGGCTTTCTGCACTAGGAATGGCTCATCACAGTGATTCAACACTTCCAGGGACAGCCCATCCTATTAAAGTCATAGACCCAGATTGGGAAAAACCCAGTGGTTTCCAGTTCATGTCTTTTAAATGTTTGTTAAATGTGTCAGCTGGTTAAATAAGCAGATTTTTTTTTATTAGTGTAACAGAGAATCTGATTGTTTTACAGACTGACAGTAGTCTTCATATTTATTCATTTGCTCATTTTTAAAGATAAAGTATTTGTCGGCAAGGCATGATGCAAAGCCCAGAGTGTCCGTTGACCAAGGTAGACAGACTCTGTTCCCTTGTTCAGGTGATTACTAAAGAAGTGATGATTATACAGCAATGACAATTGACTAGAATAAATACCACAAGGGAAACATTACATTGTGTTATAAGAGTATTTTGCTGGATCAGCTAACTGCATCTAGGAGTGAAGGAAAACTATTCGAGGGAGACGATACTTCAGTTGATACCTGAGGGATGTTGGACCACGGGGCAGGGTTAAGAAGAGGAAAATAATTCCAAGTGAGGGAAACAGAAATATGTTCCTAGCATCTATGATATGAAAATCTATATTTAGTCCATTTTTATTTTGTACTCAGTAAAATGGAAGAATCTTAATTATTTTTTAAAGATTTTATTTATTTATTTATTTACTTACTTACTTGTTTATTTATTATTGGGGGGGGGTAGAGGGAGAGGGAGAATCTCAAGTAGACTCCATGCCCAGCACAGAGCCCAATGTACGGCTCAATCTCAGGACCCTGAGAGCATGACCTAAGCCAAAACCAAGAGTTGGTTGCTTAACCAACTGAGCCACCCAGGTGCCCCTATTTTTCTAATAATAATTATGAGACAATGTCATGCTTGTATTGTCTTTAAGCAATTCCCAGACAAGATCTAGTAGTATGGGATTAGAGGAGAGGCACTTAATAACTATAAAAAAACAGTATGTTAATCCCTGTATCTATCTATCATCTATCTATCTGTCTATCTATCTATCTATCTATCTATCTATCTGTCTATCTATGTGCCTATCTATCATCTCTCTATCGTTTGTCTATCCATCTACTCTACCATCGATCTATTTATCCATCTATCTCCATCATCGATCGATCTATCTATCTATCTATCTATCTATCTATGTCTATCATTGATCTGTCTTCTATTAAGAGACAGAGGAACAGAGAAAAAGAGAGTTGAGACTTAAAGAGATCAGTGATCTGGAAACCAATGAACTTGCTTCTAACTCAAGGGAAAAAATGTGAGGCTGGTAAACTTCACTTACAGAAGATACAAGAGAGAGAACTGGGTCTCGCAGGCCAAAGTTTGCACTGGGGCAAATGAGGAGGTTCTCTTTCCTACGAAATTCTGAGCTGTGAACTTTGAAAACTGACAGATCTAGAGGAGAAGAAAAGACCTGTTGAACAAAAGACCATTTAAATGAATTTGGATAATTGACTTTTTTTTTGTTTTTGTTTTCCGAGTAAAGTTTTCTTATTTTTCTTTGTCTATTAATTTCAAACCAAGATCTAATTAGAACCTATTAAGAGGCACACCAATATGACAACTGAAAAGTGAAGACTCTATGCATTTAGTCGATAAGATAAAGCGACAAGTTTATAAGATAAATCAACTTATAAAATAAGGTATATTTTGTATTTTGGTACAAGGGGGGAAAGAGGGATGTTAAATTTCATTTAAAGTCTTCACACATTTTATTCATATGGTTTCTCTGATTCCTTTCCTTCTTTATGATTAGGGTATAACAAAGAGTAGATATGAAATATTTGTTTATTTTTGAATCTTTTAAACTAGATGTATTGTTCTGATCCATTCCACACATGCAGTTTCAGCTAAAGAAAAACCAAGAGCCACTTGGCCTCTACTTTGCAACTTAACAGATTCATTGAAGAAATCATTGAAGTCAAAATAGCCTGGATAAATCCTTTTCTTATGGAGAACCAGACCACCTAAAACTTCCTGAGATTTTTATGGCAGTTTTCAACTCCTCCTGGAGCCTGTTTTCAAAGCAGAGGAATCTCAATGTTACTCACTTTCAAATCATTTTTCCTCTCAACCTAAATCTTTTAATGATGTGTGTTATTCTCAGTGTCAAAATGGCTGGCTGCCAATGCTTTCTTTAACAATTTAGAGTACAGTATTATGTATTTTGGCCTTTGCCCATATATATATCTGGAATGCAAATGTATGTTCTCAATAATTTTATTCTAGAATGATAAAATATGCATAAACACAAGTAGCTATGGGCCAGGGTGCATCTTGACAGCACTGAATCAGAGAATCTCAGGACCGAAGAGGCCGTGCGGCTTTCAACTGGGCCAGGTTCTTCACACTGAGCAGTTGAATGCCCCAAACAATGGAAGCAGGTGGCTGTCTATTGCATGTGTCATATGGAGCCATCATACAAAATGCATGTTTCCCATGACTCTTGGGAATCCAGAATTTCACATCTTCATCACGAAGCCTGTCACTGAAAAAGAGCAATTTCGTTTGTACTCCAATCTTCGTCTGAAGATTATGCATCTCTGCATAGTATGGAAGATGTTGGGTCAGCAGAACTCTGTCTCCTAACTCTTTATATACTTCGGTGGCTGACATGCTAATGGTGACAGGACCTACCTGTTTATTTAAGTAATCACTGATGGTGCCACGAAGGTATGGGAACTGTGAGAGAATTAGTCCTGCTTCTTAATGGGACCCATAGCTTAAATTCATTATCTAGCTGACAGATTCTTCTGTCAATCAAGAGAAATCATCTTTCCTCCTCATCTTGGTAGTTATTCATGCATTACTTTAGGATTTTGTTTTGCTTCCAGTTGAATGACTATTTCAAGAAGGAGAATCCAACCCGAGAAAGCCAAGAGAGTTATGAGAAATATGGGACTGGAGCGCCAGTCTTTGGCCACTTATCAATGACAAATGGCATTCTTTGTGACTCCTTTCTTGTCAGGGGCTACAGAGCTAACTGGTAAAGGGAAGAATCAGAACGATGATTCAGTACGATTACAGAACAGGGAGAAGGTCAAAGTTCTACAATTAAGTGTTATCTTCCAGGGGACAGATGAGGCCATAAAATCCCAACATCCAATTCCTGTGACAAAGCTTGTAAAAAGAAGAGAAAACAGTGCATCATAAATCCAGCCCTCTGCCACTGACCGGAGCAGAAGAGAACCTGGTACAATTTCATCTGTTTTAGTTACAAGGTTAAGAATGTAATCTTGTGAAAAACAGTTCTATAATCACGACTAAGCTTCAGGGTCCTCTAGATAAAGAGCTTTGGGATAGAAAATTGTAGAGCAGGCATAGAGCAGTGTTCTCAAGCAGTCTTTATTTCCACTGTATTTATTTCTTTTAAGGGTTTGGTTGGGGTTTTGAAAGAAGCTCTGAGATATAAAACATTTCAATTTGGATAATTTAAAATTTCTAATTGTATCAAGAGATATCACAGATATAATAACTACCAATGTAGGGGCGCCTGGGGGGCTCAGTCGGTTAAGTGGCCAATTCTTGCTTTTGGCTCAGGTTGTGATCTCAGTTTCCTGGGATGGAGCCCTGCTTAGGCCCCGCACTGAGCATGGAGCCTGCTCGGTATTATCTCTCCTGTCTCCCTCCATCCCTCCACTTCCACTCACACGTGCCCTCTCTCTCTAAGGAAATAAAACTAAAATAAAAAATTAAAAAAAAAACTACCAATGTATACATAACTACCAATTTATAATATAACTACCAATTTGGAAAATAATTTTTACCTAATCTAGCTCACTTTTTAGGTCTTTGTAATTGCAAATATTTTGAGAGACAGTGTATCAATTTATGGAGACATCAGTTTGAATTACGTTTATGATTAAATCGGGATTGCCTGAAGCATTTTGCTCTTGTAGATTTATGTTTGTATTTATATTTTTGCTTCCAGCCTGAAAACATTGCCAGTCAAAACTCTAGAAAAGTCATTCCTGTTTCATAATGTTGAAATCCTTTTAAGTTCTTTCAATTCTTAGACTCCTTACTCTATCTCTAAAGGAAATCTCCTAATTTTATCCATTTCCATGGCTTTTTTGCCATTTAATAACTCCCAAATATATACTTTCAACTCATATATTAATTTACTCCTGGACTTGCATTAAAACAAAACCAAACAAAAAATTCCTGAAACACTGACCTTACTGCCTTCTCCCTATAGAATCCAATGTTCATGAATTCCATAGGGATGAAGGACACTGCCACCCACCCAGTTGTACGAGGAGGGAAATCTGGAGCCATGTTTCATCCATTCCTCTAACTAACTTCCCATGTCCCATAGATTACTAAATTCTGTAACACATAACTCCCGAATTTTGTGAATCCATACACTACTTCCCATCACCATTGCTCAGACTGCCATTTTCTCCTGCAGAAAATACCACAAAATCTTCTTCACTGATCTTCCCTTCATACAATCCAGTTTCCATACTGAAACAGAGTTATTTGTTCAAATCTGAACCTGCTCAACTCGTTAACATTTTCCATCTCTCTCTCCCACTCCCAAATCTATGTTTCAAACACACTATTTTTTTTTAATTTCCTGAAATAAGCTTCTCTCTTACCTCTAGGAACAGCTTGGCATAAAGCTGTTCCCTATGCTTAGAATATTCTCTCCCTGTTTGCTAAGCTACCTACCAGTTTTATCCTCTTTGCTAATTCTACCTACTTATTTTTTCCCATGTCTTTTCCCCCGCCCCAATTCTGGACTGCTACCCCTCCATTATTCATTTTCTGGCACCTTCTTAGAAACTTGTTATTTCTTTTCCATAATATTTAGCAGAGTCTCCTGTAATGGTGTGATTACTTGTCCGAGTTCTGCAGTATAATCCTTTCAAGGGCAAAAAACATGTCTACTTAACTATAGCATACTCATTAACTAACAGTATCTGAAACATTTAGCACTCAGTAGGTGTTCAGTAAATGTCAATGGAATGAATACGTGAGTGGATAAATGAAAAATAATTAAATCAAAACGACATTTGATTTTACTACACAATAAAATGGCTGTGTTCTGAGCTTTAAGACATGGAATTTCTTTTCAGTTAAATCTCTAAGGATATGAGCCATCCAATTCTTCAATCCTTTGTTTTGTTTCTTTCTTTTTGTCTATTTTTGCTTTCAAGAAGACATAGGAAATTGGTTCATCATTTCTCTCGTATAGTTGCTGCCAAGTATTTCTCCACTAAAAATCACAGCCAGTTCTAAATCAAGGCAACATCCAATCTTCTTCCTTGCTGGCTATCTCTGCACAAACATATATACCTTTTTAAAATCAGTAGACTTTATCTTTAAAGCAGTTTTAGGTTTACAGAAAAATTTAACAGGAAGTATACAGAGTTCACATTACTTCTTCTGCCTCCTCACAGAGTTTTCCCTATGATGAACATACAGCATTACTGTGATATATTTGTTTTATAATTGATGAATGAACATTATTGATATATTTATATATATATTGATATATTTATAATTGATGAACATTATTACTAACTAAAGCCAGTAGTTTACATTAGGGTTCACTCTCCAGGCTATACATTTCTTTGGGTTTTGACAAGTGTATAAGGACATGTATCCACCATATGTTGTCATACAGAATAGTTTCACTACCCTGAACATCCTCTGGGCTTCATTCCTCCCTCCTTCCCTTCGAGCCCCTGGCAACCACTGATCCTTTTATAGTTTTCATAGTTTTGCCTTTTATGCAATTTTGTATAATGGGACTAACACAGATTGGCTCTCTTTCCCTTAGCAATACTCATTTACATTTCCTCCATGTCTTTTCAAGGCTTTATGGCTTTTAATGGCTGAATAATATTACATTGTACGGATGTAGGTCAATTTGTTTATTCATGTGTATATTGAAGGACATCTTGGTTGCTTCCAGATTTGGGGAATTATGAATTATGCTGCTATAAACCGTGTTCATGTTTTTGTGTGGATGTTAAGTTTTCAACCCACCTGAATAAATACCAAGGAGTGTGACTGCTGAATCTTATAATAAGAGTAAATTTAGCTGTGTAAGGAGCTGCCTTAGAAAGTAGCTGCACCATTTTGCTTTCCCACCATGAATGAATGAGAGATCCTGCTGCTTCACGTCCTCCTCAGTGTTGGTGTCTGCAGTCTGTTGGATATCGGTCCTTCTAATTGGTGTGTAGTGATATCTCGTTTTGGGGTTTACTTTGCAATTCCTTAATGACATATGATGTTAAGCATCTTTTCAATATGCTTAGTTGCCATCTTTACATCTTCTTTGGGAGGTGATATTCACATCTTTTGTCCATTTTTTAATGAAACTGTTTTCTTATTGTTGAGTTTTAAGACTTCTTTGTATATTTTGGACACAAGTGCTTCATCAGATACATGCTTTGAAAAGATTTCCTCCCAGTCTTTGGCTTATACTGTCATCTTCTTATCAGCGTCTTTCACAGAGCAAAAGTTTTTGATCATAATGAAATCTAATATTCACTTTTGTTTCATGGATTATACCTTTGGTGTTGTATCTAGAAGGACATTGCCAAACCCAAGTTCACCTAGATTTTCTCCTATGTTAATCTTCTAGGAGTTTTATAGTTTTGGATTCTTCATTGAGGCTTATGATCCATTTTGTTTTATTTTCTGTGACAGGTGTAAGCATGTGGATGTGTAGTTGTTCCAACACCTTCTGTTGAAAAGACTGACTCTTTTCCACCCAATTATGTTCATTCCTTTGATAAAGACCAATTGACTATATTTGTGTGAGTCTTTCTGTGGCTCTCTACTCTGTTCCATTAATCTATTTTTCTACTCTTTTGCCAATACCACACAGTTTTGATTTCTGTAGCTTTATAATAAGTCTTGAAGTTAGGTAGTGTCAGTCCTTCAACTTTGTTCTTCTTTAATGGTATGTTGGCTATTCCAGGTCTTTTGCCTTTTCATATCAACTTTATTTTTTTTTAAGATTTTATTTATTTCAGAGAGAGAAAGTGAGTGTGTGAGAGAGAGAAAGAGAGAGCACTAGTGGGGAAGGGAGAGGGGCAGAGGGAGAAGGAGAAGCAGGCTCCACACTGAGCAGGGAGCCCGACATGGGGCTTGATCCCAGGACCCTGAGATCATCACCTGAGCTGGAGGCAGATGCTTAACCAATTGAACCACCCAGGCGCCCCTCATATCAACTTTAGAATCAGTTTGTTGATGATGACAAAATGACATGGATTTTGATTGGAATTGCAGTCTATAGATCAAGTTGAAAAGAACTGACATCTTTACATGGAGTTGATCTGATATCTTGAATTTAATTTTTATCAGATTTATGCCCTGTGTTCCCTTTCAGGAACAGAGTCATATATGAAGGAATTGTAGTATCTAGTTAGGAAGTCAATGTTTAGGACAATTTTATTTTGTAGAAAAATTTGAAGTTAGTACAGAAAGGTTTGCATAGTGAAATGTGGATTTTAATGTAATGATAAAAGTAACATGTCATTTGCTAAATACATGTGATTATATGAGATCAATTTCTCTATACTTGATTCAACAGATTTAAAACACTTGTTGAGCTTTTAAATTATATTATTAATTATTCTCAGAGGAAACTTCATATCTTTCCCCCATATATATATATTTATTTATTTATTTATTTATTTATTTATTAGCTCCTTTACAGATTTGAAATATTTTTTATAAAATTAAAGACACACATCAAACTAGATTGTATACAAAACACTTTTAATACTGGTTTGTTGTGAAGCACAAACTAAAAGAGTAAAAGATCAAATGAGAACATTCTCTTCTAACGAGAAATCTTTATAGTCAAATGTTCTTTAAAAAGAAGTCTATAAAGATTCAACTTCCTAGATATAAAAGTAAATTCCCCTTCCAGCAAATCTATACCTAGCTTTCTTCTCAAAATTTTGCTGCCACCGGAGGTGAACCAAATTAAAATTGTCTTTGGTAAGATTTCTTTCAAAGTACTGTAATATATTACACTAAAATGAGTGGCAAATGGGGAAAAAGGATTTATTTTCTTATACCTTGAAATAAATAAAATTTTAATTTTCAATTTGATTTTTTTAATTTAGTAATTATTTTTGGTGATTCTTTATCCTAAGGCTTTGATGCATTTCAGTATTTTCCCTTCTTTGTAATTAAACTTCCTGCACATAAAAAAATACTTCTATTCTATGGCTGAAGTTTGCCAAGCATTTAAATGACATATACGAGTAAGTATTTTAATTCTCTGCAAGTGTGGCTCGCTTTTATGGCAGATCTTTTCCATGTTGTGTTCTTATCTAGGATTTCATCTTGCCATATTATCGATTGGTGTGACAAGCAAATATTTTTTAATAAGTAATTGATTTTTTTTTCTCACATTATATGTGACTTTTAGACCCTGGTCTCTTATTGCATACCTCTTCATCAACACCAAACAGCTAAATCAACTTCTGTACCTCAAGGAAGGGACGTGTAAAGAAGCCCTTTGCAACTTGATGTCCAACTGACTTCCTTATACCGTGGATAAATCATGGGCTTCTAGGCTGGTATGTTGGTATGTTGGAACATCAGTGGATTTAAAGGGAGCTGTGGATGGGACCCAGCCTAGACAATGCACATGAATGTGAGAGTGTGGACAGATGTCTCTGAAGACCCTTCTCTTCTCCTTATTCCTTTACGATGTAGTGTACTGTAAGCCTCCTTTGGATCTTAGTTACAAACATAAGGAATGGGTGAGAATGCAAGATTGCCTGAATTTATTTATTCTACTCTGGTGAAATAAGAGTTACAAAAAATTATAAAATAGCCATTACAGAAATAGAGTAAAATGATTATATATAAATACATTTCCCTTCCAAACACACCCAATCACTGGACTGAACGTTTATCAACTATTTGGCATGATGTTTTGACATTTCGGTAACCTGCCGTGCTCTCTGTTCTTGTGTTTCCCCCCTTCTCTGATACACCTGCATCTTCATCACCTTATTCCATGTATGAGGGCCCTGCCTTTATGTTTATGCCCCTCGACTACCCTGTGTGGAACAACTCAATTGGGTATGCTCGTGACGTTTCATGTGGAACACTGATCCAAAGAAATCAACCAATCCTATGAAAAACTCAGGGAAAGCAAGTGTTAAAGTGAACTTGGTACCCGCTCTTTTATTTATGTTATTAGTGGGTGTTTCAGAAACACATGCAAACTTACAGATGCAGATGGTTAAACTCAGAAATATGGAATGCATTCAACAGATACGGATTTCAGAGATGAATATACTATATGATTATAAATATAATTCTGATTATACCCTTTTATATGTGTCTGCCTCGCCCACATTGCCATAGCCTCCCATGATCTGGCCTATGCCTTCCCCTGCGCACCTGTGACTCAGTGGTCTGCAGGCATCTGGTGTATCTGCCTTCTCTTCTCCCACTTCAAACATGCAAGTAGTTTCTGCCTTACAGACTTTGTACAAATATTCTTCTTCTTCTGGTCTTGCTCCCAATGATCTTCAAATAGATGTCTCCCTCCTGTCATTCAAGTCTGAGCTGCTGTGACACTTTCTTACACATGTTTACTATTTATGATACACCTTGTAGCAATTCTCTGCATGGTCCTAGTAACCCTACCCCAATCCAACACATAATTCCTTTATTCTGATCAATTGATTTCCATAGCACGTATATGCTTTTAAATTTTACTTATATGTTATGTAATTATTACTAGAATGCAAGCTAGATAGAGATTTTTATCTGCTATGTTCAGGGTTTTATCTCTAAGAGGGACTCAATAAATATTTCTACAGCTGTAATAAATGTTATTATTAATCTATTTATTAGTTTATTATATGCATCCCACCGTTAGAATTTAAGATGTATAAGGAGATCTATACCTCCCATCATAAATTTTAGGCCTGTAGGATTTCACCTGCCTTTTTTACTATGTAGACCAGTGTTTATTTCAAACCTAACAAAGTAAGGACTCCATGTGTATTTGCGAAATGAAGTATTTCCATTTTGATTATAGTGAGAAATTTTTTCAGTTCAATTTCAGAATTTATATTTTTGTCCCTTACTCCCAAGAGGGACAACCTATAAATACTCAAAATTTATCTGAGAAATTAAAGTTCATTTTGTTAGCTTCTTCTGAAACTCATCGATAAACCATAATCAGAGGTTTAAACCATGATAACACTTAGGGCGGGTGAGGACATGAGGAGGTGCTTACTGTCATGCATCAGAAAGAGAATGTAATTGGCACAATTTTTAAGGAGGGCATTTAAAATTGTGCACCTGAACTTACAATGTTAATACGCACAGTGTATGGTGGGTATTTCAATATCAAAATAATTCTACATCTTTTAGTAATAGAGACAGTTTCAATCAGTGCCTAAAGATTGTCTCAAAAGGAGCACACCTGTATCCACTTTAGGAAATTCCCTGATCCAAAACCCCAACTGAGGGCAGGGAGAGAAGAAAACAAACAGAGAAAAGAAAATGTACAATTTGTGGTGGTAAGTTGTCTTAAACACTTCAGTAGAATATATTTACTAATGAGTCACAGCCCTATATAATAACCTTATAATATAGCTGTACTGGTTTATCAAAAGAAAAAGCTAAAATAAGATCCATGGATTTTTTTTTTAAATGTTGAAAACAACTCTTATATTAGTGCTTAGAGAAAAAATTGGCACTTAAATTGTGAATTTCAGTTATTTATATAGCTTAGTTATGTGGAAAAACAAATTTACTAATGATCCTACTTAATTATTATATTAGTATAAATAATCACGCCAGACTTCCGTGCCCTTTCTCAAAGCAAGAGATAAAAATAATTAACTTTTACCAAAATCCCTTTGGCATTTTAACACTGGACTTAAATCATCTGTCACATTTTTTTATTGAAATAATAATGCTAAAAAAGTAAACATACCTCGTACCGACTCATTCCATTCTCTTTTGTACTCATTCAAGAAGTACATCCTTATAAGGTACCATTAAAAATAATTCCTGCTGCTTTCAGCAATAGCCAGCCAGGAAATAGATAACAAAGCCAACTTCCCATGGAGGGAAGATGCTGCCTTTCCCGGGAGGAGCAGTGTAGACCCTGTCTGGGAGGTGACAGCTGCTAGAGCTAAACCATACAGAATTAAGAACGATGCTCTCTCTCCCCTCCAGGCAATCCTTCATTTACTTCCTTACATCATAATGCTCACCGTTCTCTACTACTGAGGAAAACGTCCAGTTGAAATAATTGACTATCATTTCTATTTCTTCAGCACCCACCGTGCACCTGCCATCCTAGTAATGATAACAACACTTACTATTAGGCGTTTGACGATAATCTGTGTCATGAAGGCAAACTTCTCTATACTTTACCTTCTGGAAAAAAATGTGAACACTCCTTTACATTTTTTCTAAATCTACTTGCTGTGAGTTTTATCAGTAGAGCATTTAGCATTCAAGCTATCACTCTGTCTGTAGGAATGACATATGTACATGCACGTGCATCTGTATAGATTTCGACGGACAGACAGACAGATGCATTAAGTTCTAGCTGTGTTAATCTAGATAAAGTCATTTAGCGTATGGTCTCTAAGCTCCATTGATAAAATAGCCATGCCCATCAAGCATCCTTCTGGGGCTTTCGAAAGAGTGTGTTTTGGGGGTACCTGGGTGGCTCAGTCGGTTAAGCGTCTGCTCAGGTCATGATCCCAGGGTCCTGGGATCGAGCCCCACAATGGGCTCCCTGCCCAGCCGGGAGCCTGCTTCTCTCTCTGCCCCTTCCTCTCCCCCCCCCCAGTCTCGTTCTCTCTCTCTTTCTCTCTGAAATAAATAAAATCTTTAAAAAATAAAAATAAAGAGTGTATTTTGTGGGTAAGAGTAGGCTTGGAAGTGGAGGTGGGTCCGTGCATCTCACATAAAACCAAGGCCATTCCTATGGCTCTGCCTTGCCTTCCCGTGCCCTGCTTGGTTGTTGACATAGAATATCATTTTCCTTTTCCCACGTCAGAGTTCAGCCCTTCATTAGAGGCTCCCCCCAAGAAGGGGGGTGTGAGTTGTACCTCCCCGCTCTCTCCTGCCCTGAATAGATGTGCAAACCAGGATCCAAGACAGAGTGAGTTCATAAAGCAGAGTCACACCAACTCAGGACGACAAAGGCCTTTGGATATCTAGGCTTCTAGGCTGCCTTTATTTTGCACCAATTTCTTTTTCCCCTCCAACACCTTGCATTTTCTTCCTATGATCGGGCTTTTTCCAGGGCCCCACTAAAATCCCGGAGCCCAGGTACTTGTGCCTTAGCTCTGACTTGACACCTTATGCCCTTGCTTCAAAGTAAAGCTTTTCAGTGTATATTTTATTTTATTTATAATACAAAGATGATTTGGCTGTGAGGAAACTCTCCATTGATTAAATCTCCTGCAGTCGCATGCTGTCTTGGTGTGAATTTCTGAAGGATCATTTTCTTTTAAGTTATGTATGATCGTCTGTGAGATTATATGTGATTCTGAAAAGCTATAATCTAGTGCTGCCATTAATACTAGGAACTCTTCATTCTTACTGTTTTTGACTTAAACACCTGTAAGTGTTTTCAGTTTCAGTTGACTTTTCTGAGTGGGATGATGTCAACGATGACATCGCCTAGTAAGCAGAGGAAATGGCATTCCAACCTGGTCTCTGAATTCACAAGGAGCTGTTCCCCTGACCCACAGCACTGCCCTCTGTGACAGTGGGGGGCTTCCAGAGCACTGCTTGGTCCCACACAGCACACAACGTGCATCAGCGGTGGGGACGCAGACCTGTCCCCCTTCCTCGATGCTTGACACTTAGTGGGAGCTGAATGTGGGCCGCATAGTGTGGAATGGACACTGCATTCAGGGTAAACATAACTATCTACCCCTTTTGGAGTGAACGTATGCCGACCAAGTGGACCTAACTTCTGTGTGACTGGGCACGGATTTGCATTCAGGCAGTCTGATGGCAGACATCTCGCCCCTGCCCGCTCTGCTCTTCCCCAGTGAGGGAAACCGGACACTTATGCAGACCTACAAATTGACTGGGTTTTACTTTTTTAATCAGCGTTCATTGCAGATTAAAACCAGAAAATACAGTGGCTTTCAAAGTCGAAACATTGTACTTAGCAAAATTAAGCGTTAGAATTCGAGACTATGTTCGTATTTTCATCAGTTTGCTCTAGATAGGAAATTTCTTAAAAAAAAAAAAACTTTCTTTAGCTTTAACTCAAAGTACTTTATTGCTCAAACTTGTCAGGGGACCTTGACATCATTAGCTGTGTGGCCCTATTTGGGGTCCATTAAGGCTTCTTTCAGATGCTGGACCCAGGAAAGTGTTTTTTGGAACTGGGGCTTGATTCGCCAGCCCAAAGCTACTACGTTCACCTATCTTCATATGCTTTCTAGACATTCATAATATGAAAATGTTTTTCATGTAGGCAAAGACAGCCACATGGGCTAGAGATTGTTTTACTTAGAAACACATGTACTGAATGACTTGTGCATTTTAATTATTTCCTCATATTTCAGTGCGACAATTGTTCAGGACTTGAAGGGTTTCGGAGGCCAGATGGGAAGCCCGAGGACCCACATGCATCAGGGCTTCTCAGCTCTGGCACCATGGACGTTTGGGGCTGAATAGCACTGTGTTACGGAGGGCCCTCCTACACATTGTAGAGTATTTAGAGAACTCTCAGCTTCCCCTCACTGGATGCTAATGGCATTTCTCTGCGTTGTGGCAACAGCAATCATCTCCAGACATTACCGATATCTCCTAGGGCACAAAATCACCCCTGGTCAAAAACTGTTGATTCCATGAGAGACTATCGACTCTGGGAAACAAACTGAGGGCTTTGGGGGTGGTGGTGGTGGAGGATTGGGCTAGCCAGGTGATGGGTATTAAGGAGGGCACATATTGCATGGTGCACTGGGTGTTATACGCAAGTAATGAATCATGGAACATTGCATCAAAAACTGGGGATGTACTGTATGGTGACTAATATAATAAAAAATTATTATAAAAAAACATTGATTTAAATGCTCACATCTATACAATCATTTGGCAAACTATAACTAAAATAATCCCATTAAAAAAAAAAGTAAGAGGTTTGTGGGAGAAATTCTCTCTGAAAGTATTTAGCCCTCAAAAAAATAGTTAATATTTTACTTAAGATAATTTTTATATGTAATATACTGTTATTAAAAATGTATAAAATTTGAAAATATATAAAATATAGAGAATGTTTATAACAAAATTAATACAAATGTAATTTTTCTTTGCACCAATTGGAACTTTTCTATCAAACACATCATTTATTTGTTCATTATTTATTATATATATATAAATATATATATTATAATTATTTCTTCAGATAATTCAGATTTCAATTTTGCTTCAATTTCCAAATGAAGAGTATATATAGCATTTAGGGCATATACTTCTCAGTGAAGACATATCTATTTTAAGGAAGGTATAAGTCAAAGGACTCATTAGTTTATTTAAATATCAGAGAGATAAATTGTCTGCAGGAAGCCTTTATAGCTAGCTGAATGGATTTAAATGCAAACTATATAATGTCCCATAGGTAAGATGAACTCTCATCCCAAATGAGAGATTTGATAAAGATTCACTGGAAATTTGGCCATGAATATTTTAATATCCTTTTTCTCTACTAATTTTCTCCTCCTTGAGATTGACATAAATGATACATTAACAGTCCCAAGGCTCTGGTCGATTTGATTCTCTGATAAAAGACACTTTATTTGCCTTTATTATCACACTTCCTTTCTTTTTTTTTTTTTTTAAGATTTTATTTATTTATTTGACAGAGAGAGAGAGACAGCCAGCGAGAGAGGGAACACAGGCAGGGGGAGTGGGAGAGGGAGAAGCAGGCTCCCAGCGGAGGAGCCTGATGTGGGGCTCGATCCCAGAATGCCGGGATCATGCCCTGAGCCGAAGGCAGACGCTTAACAACTGCGCCACCCAGGCGCCCCCATCACACTTCCTTTTATAACCCAATCTCTCTGAATCAGATCTTGTCCTGACCCTCATCTCAAAGGACAAAATCACTTCATGTCATTTCAGGTCCTGCCCTCACCATTTGTGATCCTAGCTGGGTACTCTTGCTCTTTATAAGATTAAGTGAGATATTTCAAGTGATGGATATACTAAAAACTCGATATTGTAAGCAGGTAGAACAGAACGTTTGTGGGCTTTGCAGAGTCATGTCAGAAATGAAGGTGGGATGCCTGGATGGCTCAGTCAGTTAAGGGTCTGCCTTCCGCTCCTGGGGTCCTGGGATCGAGTCCTGTATTGGGCTCCCTGCTCAGCGGGGAGCCTGCTTCTCCCTCTCCCTTTACCCCTCCTGCTTGTACTCTCTCTCTGACAAATAAATAAATAAAATCTTATTAAAGAAAAGAAAGAAAAAAAAAATGAAGCTTCCTCTGTCTCCACTGCAGATAGATCATTAATGCTTAAGCCACTAATACTATTATTGCCTGCACGGGGTTTGACAAGAGGTCCTTAATAAATGCTGCTAAGTAGGAAATTTGCTCTTGTTATTTACTCCTGTGTTTGTTTCCTAAAACCAATGGATAATGGTTTTAAGAGCTAGAAGAGCCATATATTTAAAACAGAAATAGTCAACACATTTTTGTCATTTATTCACCACTCAATGATATTTTTTTCAATTTCTTCCTTCTCTTCTACTTCATATTATTAAAAGTCGTTAGTTTCTTAATCAATCCCGTGATCACTAGCTGTCCCCGAATACACCACAGGGCATGCCCTACTGTGTCTATCATAGTACTGTGAAAAGATTAGTAATAAGCATATTGTACAGAAATGAATGGAGCAGATGGAAGCTCACAAGAAGTCATACGCTTACACAGATACAGGTTTTAGACACTGTGGCAGCTTACCGACCACAAGACATAGCTTAATGAGAGCAAGAGGCCACGTTTTCAGATCTTACCGTTTTCCAGCAAATTCACGTGCAGCCTCTAAAGGATTGCTGCGCGCATTGCGACGTTTCTTGACATTCCTAAGATTCCTTTCTGCTGTTTGAAAATAAGTTCACAATATTCTGTCATAATGGTTGTTTCCATAGTTGATGAACTATTGAGGCACTCCAAAGTAAAATAGCATGGTAAGTTATTTTATCTTTGATAGAATGGTTTCTCCATTACAGTGACCAAATTTATACATGACGTTTGCAACCTCAGCACAGATTTAAGTGAGTTCTTTGCTAGTCTTATAATTTTTTTTGACTGGAAACAGATTGTTACAATACTAGGTTTCACAATTCATACAGGAAATCATACTAAAACTTTTAATTATTTAAAAGTCTATTACATAAGGGTCTCAAGCTGACCCTTGAGAAAGGGAAGAATTGTGAAGGGCAGTCAGTACTCACTTGGAAGGCATCTATCAAGCTAAATCTGTGAAGTGCCTCTGCACTTGTTAGAGTTGATAAGGAAAAGAAGATAATTTAAGAGGGAAATTATGCACAGTTAATGTAGGCTTGTGTTTAATGCAAGAAGCAGCAAAAACTAAATTCCTTGCAAATCTGATGTTGTATTAAGTGGTAATTGAATAAAAGTGGTGACGTGGTAGCCTGACAATACATTCCATCAGACTTTAGCAACAAGGAGCACGGAACTGAGTCAAATTGCCTCATACCGGTGAAGTAAGAGACAAAAGCAATGCTATCCTTCTGTACGTTGAGGGGGATGAGGCCTGGAGCGTTGTGTGGACATATACAATACTATATGGCTTGCGGCTGACCCAGAAGTAGATCCTGGCTCTTACAACTCTTGGTCCACGGTGGTCTGCCTGTGCCAGTATGAGAAGGGTGGCCGGAATGCTGACCTCCTTGCACCAGCTTCAGGACATAGGACAATTAAAGAGCTCAGACTTTATTATATACATTTTCACTGCTTCCTAATAAAAAGGCTTTGTTTTAAAATATTTTATTTTTTCCAAGACAAAAAAGAATAAGACCCTGATTTAGCCTGGAATCACACTGACATTTAGCCATGTAGCCTATTTGTTATAATTTAAGGGGGGGTGTTGAGTGAAATAGTTTTCTGTTCTAAGGAGAGACTATCTCCCCATTTACTGATAAACTCAATTAGAAATGTTTTTCCTTAGCATAAAGTATAGACATATGCTATGCTTACTATTATTACCTATCCTGAAAGAGGCTATCCACTCAGTCATTTTGCCTGTGATATCAATGTGGTGTAGTGTGGGTTTTTTTAAGATTTATTTACTTATTTAAGAGAGGTGGGGGAGGGGCAGGAAGAGGGGGAGAGAGAAGCTCAAGTAGACTTCTTGCTGAGCTCAGAGCCTGACGCAGGGCTCTATCCCACGACCCTGAGATTATGACTTAGCTGAAATCAAAAGTCGGGCGCTCAACTGACCGAGCCACCTAGGCACCTCTATGTGGTGTAGTGTGTTCAGAATATGGGCACTGGAGTCTGTCCGGCCTGTGTATAATCATCATCACCCCCACTTAATGTGATACTTTAAGAAGGTTCCTTCACTTTTCAGCTTCAGATTCTTCCTCGTTTCAATGGGGACCATTAATCCTACTTCCGGCTTTCTTGTAAGAATCAAATGAGACTTTATGTAAAGCACTCAGCACCCTGCCTCAGTGAATGACTGTGATTATGAGTATATTATATCGCCACGATCATTATTACTGTATTACTACATGTTTAGTAGGGAAAAATTTTAAAATAAAAGGTAGAGAAATATGATATCCTTTTAAAGATTGATGAAATCTTTTGACTCTACCCCTACTTACCCTAAATTAACATAGACATATGCAAAGTTTTAGAAAGTATTTAAATATGCCAAATCCTGCTTGGTATTTGCAATCAGGTCCATGGACATTACGCTAAGTGGCGCCATCCAAGAGCAAATTTTGCCTAGAAAATAAATAGAAGAGACGTGGAAAGCTGTCTATGACATGAGGAAGGAGACCAGGGCATTGCGTAGATGCGTGATGGATTCCAAAGCTAATCTATATGGGCTCTAATCAAAGGAAGGCAATAGGAACATGTTAGATGAAATTTCGTAACAGCATTCTGGCCAGTGAACCACAGAAAACCAAATTCTTTTTTTTTTTTTTTTTTTAAGATTTTATTTATTTATTCGACAGAGAGAGAGACAGCCAGCGAGAGAGGGAACACAAGCAGGGGGAGTGGGAGAGGAAGAAGCAGGCTCATAGCGGAGGAGCCTGATGTGGGGCTCGATCCCAGAACGCCGGGATCACGCCCTGAGCCGAAGGCAGACGCTTAACCGCTGTGCCACCCAGGCGCCCCAGAAAACCAAATTCTGTCCCTGATCCTTCGTTGCTTCCCACACAGCTCCTGGGGAGAGTATGTGCATAGAACCTCAACAGGGAAAGCAAGACACCCCTCTGTTGTTACCCAGGACGTTGGCTTTAAGAACCCGTAGTTCAATCTAGTAGACTAAACTGCATTAGATTCTTTTATCCACCCTTAGTTAGGCCTCTACGGCCTGGTCCTACTGTATCTCCATACATACAGGAAGGAGCTAGGAGGGAGGGAAGGTTGGGGGGACAGAAGATGGGAGAGGAGGAGAGAGAATATTGGCCTCCATACCTTGATGCTAGCTGTCTTAGGATGGAGACTGAAGGTTTTCTCAAATCAGGGAAAGAATCTGGGCACTACTATTTCTGTGCATAGGGTAGCGCTAATTTTTAAATTTTTGTTGAGGTTATTTAAATTGTATTTTTATTTGAGGAGAAGTAATTTATGTGTACACAGTGTGTGAATGTGGAAAGAATAGAGAGAGCGGTATTAAGTGTTGAGTCTTTTCTTACCTGTAGAATGGGCTCCTCTCCTTGACTAAAGATGCCAAGAATGAGGGGAGGGGGTGGAGAATAGAGGAATGCATGCAATACACGCTGATTTTTGCAATCATTGAAATTTTCCACCATCAGAATCTTCAAATCTTACAATATCTCCTCCTTTAAGGTGCAGCATTTTGCCCTGGATTTTGACTCATTCGTTTGAAGCAATGGCAAGTGGGGGTGGGTGGAATTTGAGCGAGAGAAGAAAGGTGGCGTGGATCCCCCCAAAGGGAAGTTTATGTCGTCTCCTTATTAGCTAGTAGAGATTGTAAAGGATTTTAGCTTCATACATGAAAGACTAAACATACTACCACACACACACACACTATGAAAATATAGCACAACATAAATTCATTATAACTTTAGTAATAAATTCCGAAGCATCTATTACAAGATTTACACATGGCAGGTACTTGGCAACTATATTTTTTTATACTTTACATTTTGCCATTATGTTGACTTTTTTTTTGCATGTTTTCAATATGAGAACCTTGCAAGTGAAGGATGGCGGTCTGTATGCAGCATTGCACACACTTTCAAAACAAAGACAAAAATCACTGTCAAAGTTCACATTAAAAAGACTTTACTGGGTGCCTGGGTGGCTCAGTGGCTTAAACATCTGCCTTCTGCTCAGGTCATGATCTTGGGGTCCTAGGATTGAGTACCGTGTTGGGCTCCCTGCTCAGCGGGGAGTCTTCTTCTCCCTCTGCCCCTCCCCCCTCCTGCTTGTGTGTTCTCGCTCAAAAATAAATAAATAAAATATTTTTAAAAAATTAAAAAAATAAAAAGACCTTATTTGGCTGTTGTCTAAAAATCTCTGACTAGAAGCTCATTGCATCACCTTTGACACCATTTGTGTGTTTTTATGAGACATGTGGACTGACTGTGGGGAGTTCACTAGAGTAGAATTATTTTGAGAACAGTAACTATAGCACATGGCAGCAGCGTCCTTCATGCTTATGATGGAAGATAATAAAATAACCTCAGCTCTTTCGGAAAACCATTTTCCCCGCTAGATGATGTTAATATATGACACAATTTCATTTCCAAGAATCTATTATAAAAATCAGTCTATGAAATTCTTTTTTTAAATAATTTTTTATTATATTATGTTAGTCACCATACAGTACATCCCTAGTTTTTGGTGTAAAGTTCCATGATTCATTACTTGCGTATAACACCCAGTGCACCATGCAATATGTGCCCTCCTTACTACCCATCACCAGCCTATCGCATTCCCCCACCCCCCTCCTCTCTGAAGCCTTCAGTTTGTTATACAAATGCATCGCTGTATATCACGTGAAAATTCTCAAAGGTCAGAGGATGTTAATCATATCTTAATTCGTACCATTGGTCTTGATTGTAATGTCATTGCTGGGGAGGGCGGGGAGGGGAGGGTTGGGTTGTCTCAGATGTCGGAAAACAACGGACTATTTCTCAAGGAATTCTTACCACCTCCAGTGTTTCTTAAATTCTCCATAGTAAAAGGAATTTGTTTCAGGTCATCTAACAGAAAACCCAAATAATAGTGGCTTATGTATAATATATTGTTCACATAAAATAAGTCCACAGGCCAACAGTAAACGGAGTATGAACTCCACAGTGTCACAAAGGGTTCTACTTCTGTCTTGCTACTTTATTTTTTAGGATAGATGTTGAAAATCCACCTATAATATTCATAAGGTACAATTTGTTTTACTGTTATAAGAGAATGTTGCAATGAAGAGTCTTAAAAACTCCTTTTGAGATTCTCTATTATTCAGGATAAATTCTCAGAAGTGTAATTATTAGCTCAAATAGTTGGATCCCTTAGTAAATAAAAGTACTACCTTTCATTAACTTTTAACATTTTTGAGAGTTAGAACCCTATTTAATCACTGACATTCAGACAGGGAGATGAAAAATGACATTTAATTATTGCTGTACTCTGAATTAATTAATTATTACTGAGTTTTGCAGGAGAAACTACTTTAATTCTAGCAGATTGTGTGTAAGGATCCTGTATAATATAATTCTTGCCCCCCCACTGCATTGGTAGTTCATACTTGTTCTGGTCCTGCTCCATTAAAAATTGTAATATCATGTTTTCAACACAAATGAAGGCAAAACAGTTTTGAATTCCCCAATGCATGAAATATTTGAGAGATTAGTGAACTTATGAGACTGTATTAAAGAAATATAAAAAACAATAAATATTTATTGAGAGTCTCTGTCAAAATCATTATAAGGCTACTCCAACAATTTGAAATCTAAATGAAAATGTAACGTCTCCCCTAAAAAAGCAAATACTATAATTCGGTGCATTGAGAGTGAATGCAATCAACGTGAAGCACTACAGATATGTTTTTAAAAAAAAAACAAAACAGAACACTCCCAGGGTAATCAAAGACAACTTGATTAGTATTTGAAGAAAGAACTTCAAATTTTTCTCAAGTACTGGCTAAAAATTCTCCCCTTTTCTACTCCCTGAACTTAATTGCAACACAGGGATTATGAAAGGAAGTATGAGAAAATCACTCATTTTCCCCCCATTTTTTTCTTAAATTATGGATGAAAAGGTCTTCCTTCACTCTTTTATGAGATTCTATATTATGAATACAAATGTCTTCATGGGACTATTTAAATTTAAAATGCCATTCAAATTGTAGGTACGGTGATCGTCTGAACAGCAGAACTTTATTGCGTAACTCTGTATCAAGACTAGTGGTTTTATTAAAATGCTGTTACCTCATAATATTTTATATCTGATCTGCTTTTGTCTCTAATAACAAAAACTGGAAATCTGTGAAAGTTAACCTGAAGTAAAAGAACCAGTAAACACATAGTGAGAAGACATTAAAAAAAAAGACTTTCTGATAAGTCTTTCTATTTTAACAGAAATTTTAATTTTTTTTAGTGGGGAAAGGGGCAGAGGGAGACGGGGAGAGAATCTTAGGCAAGCACCACAGCTGGAGCTGAGCCCCATGCGGGGCTTGACCTCATGACCCTGAGATCATGACCTGAGGCAAAATCAAAAGTCAGGAGCTTAACCGACTGAGCCACTCAGGACTCTATATGTCTACATGTTAACAGAAATTTTAAAAGTATGCTGGGGCTGACATGGAATTTCAATTATGCAATAAAAATTTCAAGCAATAATGTATAAATCATTTTATGCCTTTTAGATTTATTATGACTATTTTTTAACAAACCCTAGAATTAATGAGATGTCTCCATAATTTACCACGATAACTATTTATAACTTTAAAGGATTAACATAAAAATATTTTTCAAATTTACTTAAGAAAACTCATTTTATTCTGAAGACCATGAGCATTTCTGTGGTTCTTTTTCTTGTTTTTGTTTTTGCTTTCATTATTAGCTTAAGCTAATCAGAGCACATTATGCTCTCCTGGAAAGCTTTAGTTAGGGACGCCTGGGTGGCTCAGTCAGTTAAGTGTCTGCCTTCAGCTCAGGTCATGATCTCAGGGTCCTGGGATCGAGTCCCTCAGTGGGCAGCCTGCTTCTCCCCCTGCTTGTGCATGCTCTTTCTCTCTCTCTGACAAATAAATAAAATCTTAAAAAAAAAAAAAAGTCTTGGTTAATAATTTTAAAGCATGCAATGTGTGACAAACACATTAAATGCCTGATAGCTTCCCCAGGAAAGAACATTGACAAAGGCCACAGTGCAGCTGATAAAAATATTTCAAAACATCCAGCAGTGAGTGTTGACATAATTATAAAGTATAAACCATTTGTAATCTGTTGTTAGGAATAAATACAGAAAAAATAAATCAGATCCCCTCATGCCAACTCCATGTACCAGCAGCATTGATTTCCATCCAACAGCACCAGGTCCGAGAACATGGGCATCAGGCAGAGTGAGTTGCATGAAATAAGGAATATTACTCTAGGAAATGAAGGCCCCCATCCAGCAGCAGAGCTGATGCTGACATCCCTCTGGGCACGATCAGAAGATATCTGGATGAGTCTGCGTCCCTGACTGCAGTTTAAGTAAAACGATTTCAGATTACCTCCCAAAGCCAAAATTGGAAAGTAGCAAGGGTTTATTTTAGAAACAGAGAAATTGGATTAAGTTACAATTTTAAAAATTATTATATTCCGGTAGAACTAAGTCTTACAGGGGTAAGGATATCATATTCGAGGTTTACACATTTTTAGATATTATTCTAAATGTCATCACTGCATTTTGCCTGTGTGAACAGACCCACCTAGCCTTGTGGGATATTTTGGTATTTTAAAGTGTGCGTGTGTGTGTGTGTGTGTGTGTGTGTGTGTGTGTTATGTTACAGGACTTGCATTTACTAGGTGACGACTTTGTGTGGGGCTCTCACACTCACTTGCACGTTGGGGACTGCTAAAAGGTAAACTGAACATATTAAAATGTTTAAGAGCATATTTGAGCAAAGATGGATTTGAATTGGGCCACGCCGGAATTGGTCAGGAGCTGGGGGGAGACTTTTATAGAGAAAAGGCAGCAAAGCAAGGACATTACCTATTGACTGTTACTTGAAGCCAAGTTAACCGTTTGTAATTGGTTGTCACAAAGTTTCAATTGTATGACCTTTTGTGTACATTTATAGGACTAGATTTGGTTTGCCCACATAGACCACTAGAGCATGAGAGTACCTAAGTCTGATGGCCTCCTTATTTAATTGTTAACAATATCTTTATCTCCTTTTAAGGGCTAGGAAGACACTGAGGCTTAGAAGCATTCCTGCNNTAATCCTACTGTGGCAGAGTCATTACCTGTCACCGGAAATTCATATTTTTCCAAGCAATACAAAGACAGTTAATGATTTGCCCCAAGTCACCGCAAAAGTGATTGACAGGCAAGATTAGAATTCTGGGCTTTGGCTATAGGGTCAACGTGCAGAGCCAAGACTCAATGATATGAAAGGTTTGTGTAGCAATAAGCCATTTCCACAGTGGGACAGGAATACTTAGGCAGATGGGCGTATCCACTCAAACAGTATCCCCACATTGAAATATCAGTATCAAAATAAAAATTTAAAAATGTGTGTGTTCTATGTGTGTACGTGTGTGTGCATGCATATGTGTGCAGGGTTTGAATGGGATCACGTTTTTTCTAGCCCAGTGTATCTATCTGTAGGAAAATCTCTCTAAAGAGAATAAATTTGGGCTCTGTGCATGGGAAAGTTCACTAGGTGGAAAACAAACAAACAAAAATCAATGCTTTCTACTGCTAAGGCCTGTCACTCTTTCATCTACCACTTACTGGGGGAGTAAAGGGTGCCATTAAACTTCACCATCCATCCATCGCTAGCCTTGGAATGGATTGATTAATGTCGGGGCAGTGTGAAATTGCTACACATCCATATGACTGTGGATTTATGTTGGAAGAATTGAAAAACTAAGAAAGCTTATTATAGAATATGACCTGGTTGATATGATTTCTAGGCATGGAGATTACTTTAGCCATAGAGATCATCATAAAAAATGAGATGCCTTTTATGTGGTCTCAGGAGTATCAGAAAAATTCTATTAAGGTTCACCAAAGATGTGGACAGACATGCAAATAACGTATACAAAATGAGATGGGTGAAATAAGATGCTAAAAACAGGCGAGAGGTTTTCTTGGCAAGAGAAAAATGTTGAAGAAAACAGAAACAAAGCCTATAATCGCTTATAAGATAGCTCATAGTCAGTTACAAAATGAAATTTTGATAACATTTAATCTTCAAAGAGCTGTTGCATCCCTAGAATGATGGTCCAGTGACATTTGGTGCACCCGGGGGAGAAAGTTGCCCCAAGGCACCGGAAAAGATGTATTAAGTTGCTTGTGTCAGAAGTGATGTGCTGTTAAAATGAAGTAGATTTAACAGCAAGCGAACAAGCAAACAAAACAGTCTTAAAACACACAATAGCAACTTGTGAGTCTGAACCCAGTCCCAAGAGGAAGTACCTTGGGATTTCCTTCCAGAGAGAGGGAAAGACTTCATTCCTACCTCTCATGTGCTGAGGGAAAAATACAGTGATGGTCAAAACCCCCATAGATCTAGACAAACCTATCACTCTCGAAAGACCCCACGAAAATGACTCTACCTTGCGGCCACCTATTCTCATTGTTCTGTTTCACTCCTTAAGAACCTATACTCCCTCCTTCTCCTCCCTGTTCTAATACCATAGTGATTTTTTTGACCACAATCTCTATTTCTTTCTCCTCCTCTAGGTAAATAAGCCACTCAGTGGAACTGAGAAAAGACCCAGCTGTTACTGGGTGTGGCTTTTGCAGAATCACAAAGGGGACATCAAAGTTACCACCTGGTCCTAATGCTTCCCCAGGAGGCCATGGATGTTCCAACGGAATCAAACCTGAGTGTAATTATTTACTGGGAAGTACGGAGCCAGCTTTTCTTCAGGGTAAGGTAGATATGCCTGACTTTCTAAAACTAATATTGTATACAATTTTACATACTTGAGATAAAATATACTCAAGGGAAATGAACAATAGATACATCTATAAACAAATAAGATATTATTTTAATGTGAATGACATGCCTAATGTGATCTAAAGAAGACTATATTAAGGTAAATGTTTGTAGGAATTATAATTGAGAAATATTTATTCTCTTATATTTTATTTCAAGTTAAGTGATTAAAATATAAATAAGTTAAATAGGCACATGAATTTATTTTTTTAATTTTTAAATTAAAAAAATTTTTTGGCATATGACTTTAAATGACTATTTCCATAAGAGGAGATACAAGTAGTATCAAATACAGCAAAATATATTTAACAAGCAGAGTTTAAATTAGGAGGACACAGATGAAAGAAAAAAAAACACCCATTAAACAAATAAAAATGTAAAATAATAACAAAACTATTTGCCTATCTATACTAACAATATTCTTCTGCTTTTCTAGATTTTACTGAAATTCTTATATTCATATATCACTGTTGGTAGTGTAAATAGTACTTCTTTCTGGAAGTCATTAATGCAACAAAGTGTAAACTGTTTAGACCAGTAGTTGGAAAATGTATTATAAGAATGTGAGGGGAGCTTGGTGGCTCAGTTGGTTAAGCCTCTGACTCTTGGTTTCAGCTCAGGTCATGATCTCTGGGTCATGAGATTGAGCCCCAAGTCAGGCTCCACCCTCAGTGAGGAGTCTGCTTCAGGATTCTCTCTCCCCCCCTCACCTCCCCCCTGCCGCTCATTCTCCCTTTGTCTAAAATAAATAAATAAATAAATAAATCTTTTTTAAAAAGAATGGGAGAAAGTACTAATCTTATTTATCCTAAAATAAAAGAAAAAACTTTATTCATAAATATGTTTATTGCACTATTATTTATGAGATAAAATCTGAATGTCTAATAATAATGAGAAGAGCTTATGAACATGACGGAGTTCTGTCTCAGGTACTGAATGTGTTGGTGATGTAACAAGCAGCCTTCTCAATTCTGTGCTCAGTGGGAACCAGGCCAGCTACTTCCTCCACCGACTGTGCAAATCTTTGAACAGGCTGCAAGGCATGAAATGTGACAAACAACACAGCAGAAAATTTCCCAAATGTTTTATCATCTCATTCACACTTCTGTTCCCTAAACTGTCTCTGCCCTGCCCGCCTCTGATCTTCCTCCCACCCAACTATTCACCACTCTTTTCTTCTGCTCCTCACCGGCACATCTCCAATTCGGTCTCTTGTAAATGATCCCAGTCAGAAGCTCGGAAGACGATGCATGCAGATACGGAAAGGAGTAGGAATTTTCAGTATTCACCTTTCAATATTTTTATTTCCATTACGTAGTTGTGAATAATCCTGATCTAAAGCTGAAAACCAGGTTAGCTAGCTAAAGCTGTATGATGGTCCTGTGTCTTTACAAAAGAAAAAGTTAAAAGCATTGTTTCACTTCTAGCATTAAAACAAAAAGAATAATATGTAAAGGAGAGATTACATGTAAACTTTCACAGAAGGCCAGGATGCTTGGTCTTCAAAACAAGAAGAATAATAAGTGGAACAAATGATTTTTTTTCTTTTTGTATTAATATATAAAATCTCAGGGCACCTGGGTGGCTCAGTCAGTTGAGAGTCTGACTCTTGATCTCAACTGAGGTCTTGATCTCAGGGTCCTGAGTTCAAGCCCTGCATTGGGCTCCACGCCGGGCATGCAGCCTACTGAAAATCAATAAACAAAAAAACAAATAAATACAAAATCTAAAAATCTAAGATTATGGAGTTAATTTTTCTACATGTGATCTTGGAAAAAAGTGGCAGTTTGCAAATAATATAAATCAACTTTGCTCTTAATAGCATATATATGAACATTTAAAATATAGAAAAACAAAGGAGATATTTTAAAATGTGGAAGAAGAGAGACCAGGACTGATACACAGAGGAGAAAACTTCTTAAACATGAAAAGGACTATTACTAGTGATGGGTATTTTAGAATAAAAAGATAACAAATATTGCATAATTACTAAAACAAATATCAGTCTGAAAAAATTCTTTGGACCAATATCACGGATAAAGGCTACACATGTGGAAAGTCGCACAGATTAATAAGAAACGTCCTACCACTCTGTGCACATAAACAGACAATTCTTAGGAAAAAAAGTGCAAATTACCAATATATGTATAAATTGTTCATTCTCATGAATTAAAAAAATGTTTACAACATGTTGCCAATTGCCTAGTATAGTTGAACATAATAAATAAATGAACATAATTCAATAGTGAATAAGGAACGAATAATGGATATTCTATTTGTTCTTGAGATATTAAAAATAAAGAGCTTATGCCACCAGTTTTAATGACTGCAGTTTAAATGTTTCTCGTACACAGAAGCATTTACATGAATGTAGTATTTGGACCTGCAGTGTTAACATTTAACGGACATATGGATCAAGAACAAGGATATCCTCAACTTCCTCTAGAGATTTTTCCTGAAACAAATTTCTTAGAACCTCACTTCTAGCTTAAATTTTCAAGATTTGGCTATTTTCTTCACACAATGCATAATATTTTAATCCAACTGTATCCATAGGAAACCCACCGACTACATGGTATATAAAATCTTTGGCCATCTTTATAAATCCCCTCAACCTGCTGTGCGTGTAATTTTAGATTTATCAGGTTATTAAAATGATCCGTGAGCTAACTTCCCTCTTCGCAGCCCATGCTACTTTAATTAAACACACTACTTGTTCCTACCCAGCCCAAAGCCCATCTGCCTGCACCTGTACCTGCACAGAGTGTCCATGGGAACGTGTTCACGTAGCAAAATGTGTTCTGCCTGTCAAAAAAAACTAACAAAATTATAGAGGACACCACAGCCCGGAAAAGAGTCAAGTACCAAAATGTCTAGACAGGATTGCTAATTTCTCTCTGCTTTGATCTGGTCACAGGCTCTGTGTACAGAGAGAGAATCTTCAATCGTGAAAGGTTTTCCTGAATGCCCTAAACAATTTCCCGTTCTAAGTCAGCTGCTGAGTCACGGGAGTCTAAGTTGGGAGAAGAAAGTAGTGGAGAACAGGGTCCACATTCAGATGATTTAGACACAGCTCAGGAAAAAAATGAGAATGGCATCAAACTTGATAATGGCCAATACATAAAACTGTACGAATAGAAAAATGTGAGTACTGTGTTCTTCCCACACAGGAGAGAAGTAAGTAAGAGCCATTCTGAAGGCAAACAACTTAGATGTTCCTGTATAAATACTAGCAAGGGAGTCAGGGAAGAAGCTGCAAGAACAAAACCAAAAAAATAAAGTAAAACCATTTATATTAAAACATGAGAATAACCAGTGCCTTTAGGAGGACTTGAGACTAACTCTTCATTTGCTCTCACTCTGTTAACTCATTCGTTGTTTTATCATTACTAATAACAAGTAAAAATTGGAAAAAGATGTGTAGCTGTTTGAGGAACACCGATTCAAATAATTTGAATTGGGAAACTGCAGAACAAATGTATGGATACAAAGAAAGTCATGTTTAAAAATGATATAACAGCAGAACAACGTCTGCTTAATTTGATAATTCGGTAGTACGAAGAACTTAATTAAAAACAGATCTAGGAGGGAAGAGCAAATAGCCCCCCCACCCCCATGTGTTGTGCTTATCAGGACGTCCCTGTGGATCTGTACTACCTTTCTCTCTTTTCTCTCTGTAAAATAGAGATTTTTATCTCCATAAAAATAGAGATATTTATTTGTTAAATATCTGCCATAGCCTTACAGAACCACTGTATATAGTTGGAATTTCATGAAGGTAAATTTATGGTTCTTTCTATTCCCACTTTTATAGCCACCCCCCAAAATGCCTTCCATATTCTCACTTTGTTTTGTGCAGGGATTTTTGTATCCCTAATTACTTCACCTTGACTTTGAGTTTGGGGGTGTATTTTGAAATGCTCGTTCTTTGAGAGTGTGTGCGTGTGTGTGTGTGTGTGTGTGTGTGTGTGTGTGTTTCCTAATCACAAGCTAACATCTTTCTACACTGTGTGAAAGGAAAATTTCTTCACTCCTTGGTCCTCCCTATATGAAATTCTCCAAACTCAGTCTGATTGAACACAAACAACACCTCTTTAAATTCAACATAATCTATCCCTGTTATAGCCCTACTTGCCCCACAATTTGATTTTAAGTTTAATACAATATTGATCCTACATACACCTGAATTCTCTTTTCCCTTCCATTTTGTGAGATTTTGTTAATTCTTTAATGCTTCCTTTCAACTCTATTTTCCAGTTGCTCCTGTTTGCTCCTCCAAACATTAAATGCTTCTATTAAGTTTTACATTACTTCTTTACATAATGACTTCTTGGCTATTTTAGGGGGTATAAATCCTGTTCATCTCAGTTTAGTTTCTAAAGTTTGTCTCTTTTCACTCTTTCCCTATTTATGGAAGTTTTTTAACCCATCTGATTTGAGGCAAAAGAGTTGTCTGTGATTGTCAGTTGTCAACCCAATATCACAGCCACTCCCTTCTAAGCTCCCCTTCAATGAGAGGAAAAGCCATAATTACATTTTCCAAAACCCTTAGATTGTATGGTTGTGGTCTTGAGTTTGTCAATGACAGGTGCTTTGTAGAGTTTGGAGGGCCCAGGAGAGGGTGAAGCCATTATTCTGTAGAATTCCTGCAGCCATTTACAAGGCTCGAGTCTTCTCTTTGCTAGAGATCTAGAATTCTCTAGATTCTAGTTCTGTGGTATATGATTTCAGTCACCTTTTCCCCTATGCTTTGAAGTATATTCAACATATTCCTTTCTCCAGTGTATTTGTCCTCGTATGATGTTTCTTCTTCCTTGATAAAGGGAATGCTTTCCTTTATTGATTTTGTAGGAATTCACCTTCCCCGTTTCTCATTTTATTCTGGTCTATCTGTGCTGATTGTACTTGTAGTATGATATGGGTAGCCAACACTTTTTATTGCATGTGATATTTAAAGAAGGAAGAAAGAAGTTTCTAACTTGATGTATGTGTTGGTGAAGATAAAGTGCATACAAAATTTTAACTATGATACTATACACTAACATGTAATTAAATATAGCAGAGAGGGGAGGCATAGATCAGTCTGTTAGGAGCTTCGGAGGGAAAGAGAGATCTGAAGATTGCACATGACAAGTAGATGATCTCAAACTATTCTGCCCATTTTACCCTTGAACATGACAGGAAACTGTCTCTTCACAAGAATCAGTAAGTCCATACGTTCATACAGGGCCCTGTGATTGGCGCACTCAGCTGAGCCGTCAGTCTTTGATGGAAACTTGTTTCCCAGTTGTGTGTGGATACAGTTGTGGAGCTGGAAAGAAATTTTGAATGAAAAATGATACCATTATCCAGAGCAATTATGTCTGCTTGACTATTTCTGATTATTTGAAAAGGAAGAGTTCCTATCTTTCCAGATGTAAATACATTAGAAGATAAGGGGTTGGTTTACTCAAGCTAGACTTCTGTCTTCGTATTTCTCAGATTACTTGCCTTAACTCTACCATGCAATTCAGATCTTTTATATTTTTGTCTGGGGTTGTGAATGGCATTTGTGTATAACTGAAGACACATCAGATACTTTCTCTGTAAAGAACAAGTTGTTCTTTGGTTCTTTTGCCTAAATTGTAAAGCTATCTCCAAGGCAATCGACAGTAATTGTCCATTTAATTTGGCATTTTCTGGAACATTGGTTTCTAAAACAAAGCCTTTTCCAATTAAATTCGGTGACATGTTTGTCCAACACATTTTCCTAGGGGATTGGTTTCCTGCCGTGGACCTGGGTCTTACACCAACCCGTTGGAATACATTAATTACAGATGCAGGCCAACCACGGCAGACTCCCAGCCACTATCCCCACTCAGCGCCACTCCTCTCAGCACACTGCTTGATTCATATCATACCTTCTCACACAGAAAGCGGCAATTGGAAAAGAATCTGAGAGTATCAGTATAGTAGAATAAAAGTCCATGTACACACACATACACACACACACACAATTTTATATATGTATAAATAAGTCAAAGGAAATAGTGAATATTTTAAAGAAATGGTCTACTTTTGACAGTATTAAAGAAAATATCTGCGCATCTTTTTTTTTTTTAATTTGGTTATTGAGTGACCTAACTTGCTTGATGAGTAAGTTAAAAGCCTGATTTCTGTTTGGGTAGGTTTAATTCAATTCTAGCTTTTGTTATCATATAATAATGAAAGCCTGATATGCCCCTGCATTACTTTGGGTGTATACGAAATGATCATAGTTACTTTTTTTTTGAATTGGGGAACCAATGTAACAAACAAAGGTAGACTTATTAAAAATAAAATCAGTAACTAAGACTCAGGCCCCATCCCCAATCAGCACCAAGGCCTCTGCTTGGCCTGACCAAAACAATAGTGTCACAAAACACTAATTCAAAGGGATACATGCACCCCTATATTTATAGCAGCATTATTTACAATAGCCAAATTATAGAAACTGCACAAATGTCCATCAACTAATGAATGGATAAAGGTGATGTGGTGTATATATACAATAGAATATTACTTAACTGTAAAAAGGAATGAAATCTTGCCATTCACAATGTCATGGGTGGAGCTAAAGAGTATTATGCTAAATGAAATAAACTAGTCAGAGAAAGATAAATACCATATGATTTCACTAATATGTGGAATTTAAAAACAAAACAAATAAGCCAAGGAAACAGAGAGAGAGAAATCAGGAAACAGACTCTTAGCTCCAGAGAACACACTGATGGTCACGGGAGGGAGGAGGGTGGGAGGATGGGAGAAACAGGTGATAGGGATAAAGGAATGCACTTTTCATGATGAGCACAGGGCGATGTACAGAAGTGTTGAATCACTATTTTGTACACCTGAAACTAACTGTATGTTAACTACACTGGAATTAAGATTTAAACTTAATATAGGGGCACCTGACTGGCTCAGTTTGAGTTTGTAAGCATGCAACTCTTGATCTCATCATCATGAGTTTGAGCCCCGCATTAAGGGGTAAGGTTTACTTAAAGAACAAAACAACACAAAAAACAACTTAACATTAGAAAAAACAATCATGGTACCCATTGAAAAGGCCAAAGATGCTTTTGCCAAAATTACTGACTTTGGTTACCTTATAAAATATGTCTGTGAACGTAGATGCTTTTTCTAGCTGCACAGGTGGACTCTTCTTCAAATGCTGTCTTGTAAATTTGCAGTTCACTCCAACATCACCCCTCATCCACACACAAACCTCACAAAGTCACAACACCTCATGAGGGTGAGAAAGCATGTAACTACAAAAGCGGTGGCAGATAGTGTGAGAAATCTAAGATGTAAGCTGTGTAAGATAAGAAATCATATATGTGTCTGTGTAGTAATAGGACAAAGATTGCATCATTTCAATAAATAAAGAGGGTACTTTATAGAATGGTCTACTCCTACTCTCAGCTTCTCTTCTTAAAATACCTTCTACCTGTGCTGTTAAATGAGACAATGGATGATGAGTGAGGGGTATGGTGTTCTACTCTTATCCTATTCCATTAAACACATATAATGCCACTTGAAATAGCATCCTTTCCAGATACTTCTATGTAATTTGTTTTGTACTTGCTAGAAGACTCCTATCTTAAAGGAACTGGCTATATATATATATATATATATATATATATGAAGATTTTATTTATTCATTTGCCCATGTGTGGGAGAGAGAGAGAGAGCATCCAAGCAGGGGGAAAGACAGAGGGAGAGGGAGAGGCAGACTACCCACTGAGCAGGGAACCTGATGTGGGACTCCATCCCAGGACCCCAACAACTGGTTATATTTTTCTGAGTTAAGAGGCAAGTGATTAAAAGTCCATAAAATGTGGTATCAAATAAAAATATTGACATTGACATTGACAATAGAATTTTGGCTCATGCTGTGAACAGATAATTCACAAAATAACAGATAAAACAAAAACATGACAAAATACAGTGAGAGTGAAACTTCACTTGTATATTATATATCTATATATCTGTATCTATATCTATCTATAGATGAATGTGTCCCTCATAGGGCTCCCTGCTCAGCAGGGAGCCTGCTTCTCCCTCTCCCTCCACCCCTCCCCTCCCTCTCCCTCCACCCCTCCAGCCCCTCATAGGGCTCCCTGCTCAGCAGGGAGCCTGCTTCTCCCTCTCCCTCCACCCCTCCCCACTGTTCATGCCCTCTCTCTCTGTTAAATAAATAAATAAAATCTTTAAAACAAAGTTTACATAGTTAAAAGACTATCATGTCCTTATTGGGGGCTAGCATGCATAAACAAAGAATAACACAAGTATATCTATCTCTCTGTCTGTAATGATGTAGAATGCTATGATATTAAACAAAAGGAAAGTGACATTATTGCATATGGAGTAGGAACACAGTTGTATAAATATGGAAAAAGGTAAAATTGATTGTATTGGCTGGACTTTCCCCAAATCTCCACTTTGAAAATAAATGCTAGAGAAAGGCTATAAATTTGATTTGTTTTTTATTGCTATTCGATATTAATTAAGACTAGTTTAAAAATAACAAATGAAGTTTCCGTTATTGACCTTTCCCCCATTTTTCCCTAGAGAGCTGCCCTCAGTTTGTTGCATGCTGGAATGAATGGCAAAGATGAGAAACATTTAGGGAACCTGTCCCCCACACTGTCCAGCGTCGGCTTTCAGCAGCTTAAGTCCTCTGATCTCCTCTGTTAGCAACAGGGAATCGGTACGGCCTGACCCAGTCCCAGCCAGTACTCAGGATACTTCGCGGATTGCATGGAGCCTTGGAGGTGAGGAGAATTGGCTAGACGATCTCCAATTTACCAGTCCTCTTATCTCTCTTTCTTCTCTCTATACATCTTCATTATTCCCTTCATTCCCTTTCCTTCATGATGCCAAAAAGATTAAATAAAAGAGACTGATACCTCTGTTCCTCCTCCTCTGGAAAAATGAGACAAAACCAGATTTTCCAATTCCCTGCTTGGAAAGAAAGAAAAAAATCCCTCCAATCTACTCTAACTCCTTACCTAAGCCTCAATGTAAAGGAGTAAACTAGGAGATTATTTATTTAAACTATGACATCCATCAGCACCCCAGGTGCAAGAGAGGATACGTACACGTCTGCATATCGGTGTGCATTTCTAACCTAACTTTGAAGAAAAAGAAGCCTGTTGCAGGTGTCAAAAAGTGTTCAATCAAATAACCGTTTCGTGTCATCTACGTAATAGATAGCCAGCACATAATGGTATTGGCAGATTTGGACTTTGAAGTGCTCCTTCCCGAATACATTTTTATTTAGGAAAGTAGCCTGCATTTTCCTAAAACTGAATCATTTGTACTTCTGCTGACATGTTTCAGGAACCCAAATTTTTACAAACCATTCAGATTGAGTTTGCTTGTTTGTATTACTCTAAAAATTGGAAGACTGTTTGATGTTCCTCCAGAAGCATAGAGTGATGAAACCTGTAGAGATAAAACACTTTACCTACCCCATGAAATTGACCTTTTTAAAAAGAATTTCTAGAAATTTCTATAGATCCCATTATAAGAAAACCATTTTTCAACAAAAACCAGGGCAATTATATTTGGTTGTGAAATTGATGTCCTATTTATATTTCCCTTACTTTTTTTTTTTCCCCTGGTTATCTGTTTTAATTATAGCTTCTCTGGAGTCAGATTTTTCTTTTTCCTTTTTTTTCTCTTAAGAAAAAGATGTTTGCAGCTAAAGTAAATATACTGACCAGGGAGTCTCAAACCAATTAACCGCCCTACTTAGAAAATCCAGCTTAGTTTTTGAAGCTGAAACAGTAAAAGAAATGATCTTATGATAAAATGAAATACAAATGGATAGATTGTATGACCACACATAACTATATTAATTTTTTCATGATTTCTTGTGAGACTAGAGCACAAGACTATATTTAATTAGACTAAAATGTAGCATAACCCAGTGGGTTATATATGCATTAACCAAATCAAATATTGCTCTAAGTATTATCTAGACTCGTTTTAATGCTAAGGTTTGGTTATGCAACAAAGTGTATTCAGTATCCATTATGCACCAGCAAACTGCAGTCTTCACACTTCGTTATTGACAAGATACATTTCAAGTTATGTTGCAGCATGTCTAAAGAAAAGGCACATATTAAGCCTAATTATCAAGGTTGACTGCCTACAGCCAGGATTTACTAGGTAATTGTGACATTCTCAATTTATTCCTCTTAGGAGGACCCAATTGAGTGTTATTTCTTCGTTCTAGCATTCTAAAGCCACAAGATTTTACAATTATACATGTATCTATCTGTGATTTTAACTGTAGAGGAAAATTTCTCTTTATATTTAGGTATGTGTTACAGATTCAGCTGAGGTTTTCATATAAATCACATGAAACCTTTTTGACTACCCACTGTGTCAGGTACAAAGGAGGCAAAGGGATGGATTCATGGTTCCCATTCTCCATCCAGCAAATTCTTGGAGACACAAGGACAGCTGAATCCTCTAGCTAAATGGTGGCTTAATTCTGCCCTCACTTCCTGGAGAAAGGCTTGCTACCAAAAGAGGTAGAAAAATCTTGGGTAATCTGGGATCTTTGCACGCGGTTCAGAAATCTCAAAGACCATAATTACAAGCAAATGTTCTTTTTCTTGTTCTGTTTTAAACCATTGGACTGAGACCCACATCCTTTTCCAAGATTACACTAAAACTGGAGACCAGGTCTCCTGAGCCTTTTTGAGAGCTGTTCACATAAAAGGGCAGAGTCTCTTTATCAAATGTCTTGATTAAATTGCTTACATTTCCAATAAATTTAATCCAGGATGTCTTTCTTTGGTGTGCAAGCCTTTCATTATTTTCATTTACAAAACTATGTCACTTAAGCAACTATTAGAAACATGAGAGGCTATCCCAGGTAATTTCTTTCATGAAAGACCTGTTTTCATGGATTTAAAATCTGGCCTCAATTTTGCACATCTTTATAGGGTTTCGTAAGTGTTAGGTACATTTAATCCACAACATTGTATCGGGGGCAGAGTGAAAGGCTCCTTCACTCCCTGAAGAGTAAGAGAAATCTATTGAATGGCAGAAATCCACGCAATGGCCGAGTTTCAGTTTAGGGTAGAGATAGCACCTATGGTTGGAGTGGGAGCAGTTTTTAAATCTAATGGATTCATCACCTCTTTCAGTAAAGCAGCAGCTGCCCAAGGCCCTTTCAGACTTTTGTCTTATGCTTTTGCTTCAATTACAATAGATTCTAAACTGTAAAGAATAACTTGATGCTGGATCTTAAAGAAAATGTGCGACCGTGCAACATAGGAACACCACTTGAGGAAAACGATCACAGCTACCGTAGACTCTACCCTCGTGGCTTCTCTACACCAGATAATTCTCCTTTAAACTATGCTTTCTATTCACCCTGTGAGAAAGCAGGAGTAGCTTCTTCCTTAGAATGTGGTCAGTCAATGAAAGCGAACACACTGCTTATCGCTAAGTTGGCACATACGGTGAAACTACATTTGGACTCTATCTGTTTGATGATTGTGAGGCTGGGGATTTTGAATATCTGACTTGGACAGATCAAGGGCCTTGTTTCTGAGAGAAGGACACCATGATCTAGCCAACTATGACAGCTCCTCTCAACAGCCAGTCACACTCTGTGCCTTTCCCCATGCAGTCTGACAGAGTTGTCCCAGTACTGTTTTTTCTCAAAAATAAATCAATGGCTTAGTGTTATCAAACATTTTCTTCCAGTTTTGAACTGCTCTACGTATCTAACATAGTGTCATACAGTTAGAATATGGAAGCACATAATGTAGATGATCTCTCTGTTCACACTCCTAATTAAATCTAATTAAACATTTTCCTTCTTTTCATAATGACTGCTATCTTGCCACATGAGCATAGTAAGACTGCTCCTGTGATTTCACTATTCCACCATAGAAGATAAAAATCAGAAGCCCTGAGACACAGGATCCGCAGATGTCAGGTTGTGCATATTAACATAAGATGTTAGAGGCTGATATCCACAGACCCTCCTAGACTATGTCTTTAGAAGAATTCAGGGAGTTGATTTTCTGACATGCATCCTCTCTGAGATACACAACCTTCTTTAACACAATTCCAAGAGCTGCCCATAGATAGCTCAGTCTTCAAACAAGGGAGTCAGGTTGATTCTGCCCTGGAGCAAAAGTCTATGAGCCTGACAAGCGCACAGAAGATCTTGAGTTCAAAGGATGACCTTATAGCAAATTCTCAAGAACTTTTTCCAGACGTATTTCCATTCTGGGTGTTACCATAGGAGAAGCCTGGATTCAATCAACTACTACTTGGTTCAGAAGGCAACTCTCAGTGCAGCTTCCTGCTGTGTGTGCGGAATCATGCACTGCCCCTCACTCTTCCGCTGGGGCACACCTGAGAGTTCATGGCAGCCGTAGAAGATTCTTTTGGGTAATGCCCATTTGTGGATATCTCCAATTTTTTCTGCTGCATGTTTTAAGTCTCAATTCTTTGCAATAAAAAGCCCCCAAAAGTTTGTAAATTCGAAGTGAATTCTGCCTGTGAGGCTGTAAGCATGTTTATTTGAATCTCTGGATGAAATATCCTGTAGGAAACACAAATTTGCCATCAGCATAGTTCCTATTCCGTATTCCCTTCATAATGAAAACAAAAGTTTTTAAAGCCTTTTAAAGTGTAGTCTGGGAAGAAAGGAGATTACAAACGTGTTAATGGCTCTTTAAAAAAAAAAGTTGAGTAAACAACATATGTAATTATTTTGCAGGGAAATGCTGCTAATTAAAACCAAAATTGTTCTATTAGTATACACACCTGCTACTGCACGGTCTGTTTCTTACCAAAGAATTTAATTCTGGAACAGAGCTGAACTCCCTGTTCATCACCTTAAGGAATGTCCACTTTATTATATTCTTATTCTTATTATTTGAGAGCTAGAGAGAGAAAGAAAGCACGAGTGGTGGGGAGGGGCAAAGGGAGAGGGAGAGAGAAAATCCCAAGCAGGCTCTTCACCCAGGGCAGAGCCCAACACGGGGCTCCATCTCACAAGCCCAAAATACTGACCCTGAGATCATGACCTGAGCCAAAGCCAAGAGTCAGATGCTTCATTGAATGAGCCGTGCAGGCGCCCCAAGAAATGCCCACTTTAACATCCTGCCATAGACTTACCTTGCCTGTGTTGATTACTGATCTCTCTCAGAGTCATCAGCACAGGGTACCAAAGGGAAAGCACAATTTTATCATGATAGTTGTCTCTACAAACGTAACAGTCCTGGATGGGAGAGAAGTAAGAATCAGTCTCTCCTCAACATATTCAAAACTCAGTTATCTCTGCTCCAAGGTCACAGATTTTTCTTAAAAGCCTCAAAGCACAGACTTAGTATTTAAGTCAACATAGGAGGAGAAGAAATCATATGTGCCTTTCCTTTCCCGAAGCAATAGTCTCCTCGCTTTGTATTAGAAATATTTTAAAGATTACCGTGTTCTAGGGGCGCCTGGGTAGCGCAGTTGTTAAAGCGTCTGCCTTCGGCTCAGGGCGTGATCCCGGCGTTCCGGGATCGAGTCCCACATCAGGCTCCTCTGCTATGAGCCTGCTTCTTCCTCTCCCACTCCCCTGCTGTGTTCCCTCTCTCGCTGGCTGTCTCTATCTCTGTTGAATAAATAAATAAATAAAATCTTAAAAAAAAAAAAAAAGATTACCGTGTTCTTGAAATCATTACCATGTTAAATCACCCTTGTCCAGTGCTGCACCCTGTTTACCCATGTTTAAAACACTGATGTCAGCTGTGGCTTAACGTTCACCTCAACAATAGGACAACAGAAATAACAAGAGTAAAGATGTATAAGACATGTATTCTACACCAGTCATGTGCCAAGTAATTTAAATGCATGCATATGCATTTTCTTATTTTTTGTTTGCTTTTTGACAATACATCACATTCATTTTCATTCATCCCTATAAATGTCAAAAACTCACAAGAACATTTTTCAATTTATAGCCAATCCCTGGCATCAGGGCTATTAATAATTTATTCTCTTTCATAATATATAACTAGAACCTATATTGGATTTTTTATTATGTAGTAAACCACAAATAAAATAAAAATTACCCATAATTTCTCTGCCTATATATCCTTGGTCACTTAAACAATAATACCATATTATGTGGTTAGAAAACCTGAATAGTATGAAAAGGTACAAAATAAAAATGAGATCCTTTTTACCCAGTTCCTTAATGTTAGGTAATCAAATTTCTGGTGGTTCTTCCCAGATTTAAATGTATGTATACACACACACACACACACACACACACACACACACATATATATTTATATTTATATTTAGCATATATTAAATAGTAAACATATATTTATATGTAATTCATATATTTATAGATAGTTAATATTAGATATTAAATGTATATAAAAAGTTCTTTTCCTTAATCAAATCTTTTCTAAAATCAGCAAACAAAAATATATGTCATTCATGTAATGACTGCAGAGTATTACAGAATTTTCATGGAGTATTATTTAGTTAAAGAGTTGCTTATTGGGGCGCCTGGGTGGCACAGCGGTTAAGCGTCTGCCTTCAGCTCAGGGCGTGATCCCGGCGTTGTGGGATCGAGCCCCACATCAGGCTCTTCCGCTGTGAGCCTGCTTCTTCCTCTCCCACTCCCCCTGTGTTCCCTCTCTCGCTGGCTGTCTCTATCTCTGTCGAATAAATAAATTTAAAAATATCTTAAAAAAAAAAAGAGTTGCTTATTGATGGCCATTTTGTTTGTCTCCAGGTTCATTACCATAAAATTGCTGCAATGGCCACCTGTGTGAATGACCGTGCAGTAGGTACATTGTGATTGCCATTAAACGCTGGAAGAAAAGAAGGCACAGGACATTCAGGTAGCTTGCCTGGGATCACTTACTTGCCTAGTGGAATGAAACTACAAAGGCAGGTGGCCTGTGTGAAGATCCCAGGCTCTTACTGCTTATGTGTTTCTAGTTAGCAGAGGTGGCTCTACTCATAGCCTTAATGTCAAATATTTCAAGATGAGCTCTGAGTTTTAGAAGTTCCAGAGCTTTTTCCTAAGTAAAAATGTGCGTAATAAATATTAGTTTGTGACTCAGTAAATGCCACTTAGCTCTTATCTACATGGAATAAAGAGAACGGATTCCTATAATTTTATGCTGAAAGGTGAGACGCCGGAATCAAGACATCCTTGTAGCAGAGACATTAGTGATGCTTTGGAAACCAAATGTCAGTTTAGACTTGAGAATATAGAGTTGCATGGCTCTTCAAAAGAAGACAGGAGGAGTAAACTTGTGGGAGAAAAGATCCAAGGGAAGAGGGGGACAACCAGGAATCTGGAGCATATGAGAAATAGAAGCAGTGTGATATCCCTAATAGAGCATACTATGATAGCAGAAAAGCACTGTCGATGAGGGATGTCTCATCTTCATTTTACATCTCTTTTGGCACCGTGTGTGTGTGTGTGTGTGTGTGTGTGTGTGTGAAAGATAGCCTGGAAAGGAGGCTGAATTCCATATGTGGGTTGGCAAAGAACAGAGGAATAAAGACAGTTATAGGAAAGTTTAGTGGTACAAGTGAAATGGGGTTTCTGCCACATAGGAAGTTGGTGTTTTCAAAAGGGATAATGAGGGGGCACCTGGGTGGCGCAGCGGTTAAGCGTCTGCCTTCGGCTCAGGGCGTGATCCCAGCGTTCTGGGATCGAGCCCCACATCAGGCTCCTCCGCTATGAGCCTGCTTCTTCCTCTCCCACTCCCCCTGCTTGTGTTCCCTCTCTCGCTGGCTGTCTCTTTCTCTGTCAAATAAATAAATAAAATCTTTAAAAAAAAACAAAAAACAAAACAAAACAAAACAAAAAAAAAAAAGGGGGGGGATAATGAGAGTACCTACCCTGCCATGAGAACTTGAAGACATCTTATGGACAGTATTAGATTTCCTACAGAACCTGAAAAAGAAGAACTCTTGACATTTATTTAATTACCTTAAGGCAAGTTGTCCTCTGCTAACACTGGAACTACAAAATGATTTAAGAGGCAGTCTAAGGAAAAGACATCCACAAAAGAGCAGAAACCTCAGCCAACTGAGAGGGGCATTTGGAGAAAACAAGACAGAGCAAAGATGGCAGCTAAGCACTATCCCCCTTCACTTTCTTTCCTTTGTTAACATTTTTGATACCATTTCAGAACTATAAAAATTTGCAAAAATAGTACAAAAAATTACTAGACACCTTAGATCCAGACTCACCAAATGCTAACATTTAATTACAGTTTTTACTACAAAAACTTAATCGTCCCACTTTCTAGGTCAGTCATGATATCTGTCTATCGTTTATCTATTGAGATATACATAATTTATATATAGTAACATACATTTTTCCTGAACTGTTGAAGAGCAATCTGCAGATAGGATACTCCTTTATCCCCCCAAACTAACATATGTATTTCCTAAAAATAAGAAATGATTTTACATAATCACAATACAATTACCAAATCAGAAACTTAACATTGATGTAATGCCATTATCTAATCCTGGGGGTGGAAAACTCATTCAGTTGAGTGTCAGACAGTAATTATTTTAGACTCTGCAAATCTTTCTTGCAACTACATGTCTCAGCTGTTGTATTTCAAAAGCAGCCAGAGAAAATATGTACATAAAAGCACATGGCTATGTTCAGTATAAATTCATTTTCAAAAACAGGTGGTAGGATGGCTTGGCTCATGGGTCACAATCTTCTGATCTCTGATCTAACACGTAGATCTCACTCAGATCTTCCTTATTGTCCGTGGAATGTCACTTATTGGAAAAGAAAGTAATTTTACTCTTATATTATGAGTCTCAGACTTGGAATCGGTCATTTATTTAAAGGAACCTTTGCTCCTTTAGGTAAGAATGGTATTTAGAAATCAAGATATGTGAGCAGGTGTGGCCATTGCTGCTTGGTTTTTATTGCTTCTAGTTCCTCTTAATGGGCAGAGCTATCATCTATCTTCCCATGAGTTCACACTGACACCTTTAATTCCAATCCAACATGGCAAGATTTATTCTATCCTTCCTTCTATTTTCCATATATGTAACTCTCTGATAGGAGAAACCTGGCTCTCATTATCCATGACACATTTACTTATTTGTTCAATCCTCAGACAAACAAAACTAGTTTTAGCATTACTAATACACATTTAAGGGGAAAAAAACAACTAAACCTTAAAGCCTAATATTTGATTTAAATTATTTTTGTCTTTAGCCTGAGGGGATTAGTCCAAACACTGCCTTGAAAGTTACCTGGGTTAGCCCTTGCCTCACACTTCCTGTTTACTATGTTTATATTCATTTGTTTCCATTAATACACGGTTTTGAATTTCCTCCTATATTTGCTGACTTGATTTATTTAGTTTTAGAGTACATGAAACATTGCCATGATTTCAAAGTCAGTATGGTACCAGAAAGAATCGAGAAGGCATTCAACTCCTTTCCATTCTTTCCACCACTTACTCTTGTCCAGTAAATGACCCATCTGGTTATTCATTGATTTATTCTTTCTCCATTTCTTGTGCTCAGATGAGCAGACACTTGCATATTTATTTTTATTTTTTATTTCTTCTTTTCACAATATAGGTGGAGCAATATGGTAATTTATCATATTTTGCTTCCTACATTTAACTATATCACATGGAAATCATTCCGTGTAAGTTCCCAGACATCTACATCGTTCTCTTTTACAGCAGCCTAGAATTCTAATTTTGGATGTGTCCATTTACTTTCCAGGTGTGAGCACTGAGATTGTTCCGGATGTTTTGGGATTACAACGAAAGCTCAAATGAAAAGTTTTCTGCAACATGCATTTTCATAGGGTCAGAGGTGTAATTTTAGGATAGATCCCTAAAAGGGGGATTACGGGCTCAAAAGAGAAACATGCTACATTTTCTCTTCTTTTATCTTTCTAGATAGAGATTTTGCTTTTCCTCTTCAGCAAGTGTGGTGCCAAATCCTTTTCTACTTAATCTGTGCAGTGGTGAGTGTATTAATAAGACCGTAGTACATACTTGCTAAATGAATAAAGTTCTTTCAGGTATGGGAAGGTTGTTGAGCGGTGAATCTTCCCTGCCTTAAAATCCTGGAAAGTAGAAGTGGGTTGTAGGGAAAACTCTGAAGGAAAAATAAGAAGTGGGCCTCACAGAAAATACCAAAAGGTCAGAGCTCACGGGGTGACTGGCTCAGCTACCAGTTGCAGGAGAGGCTAAAACAAGCTCTGGGCAGAAACGGGAATCAAGGGACGGACATCATCATTTTCAGTCTCATCAGTGCCCATGTGAGCAACATCGGCAATAGCGTTTTTCAGATACAAAATACCCTACACAAAATCAGCTCCCAAATTTAAATCCTTTGCAGAAATTGAACCTGGGCTTCAGAGAACACAACAGCGGCTTATGTAAATTTCTGCCAATTAAATTGGTAAAAAATATATGAAAGCTGTTGAGTCCCATTGGATGGATTTTGTGCCTTTTTTTTCCCTACAGAAAATAATTAAAGTAGTAGGGAAATCAGTCTCCAAAGTAGGAGAGTCTGTTACTTCTTCACCGAAAGAAATGGACAGAATCATAATGCTTACACAGGCTCTCATGTAGCGAGGTGCATCAATTTAACACAAGCCTGTACCAGCTTTAAAAAAATCTATTACAAGCTTCTCCCTTTCATTATTTTTCGTTGCTTAGTTCGGATTCAGAAAAATGTGAATAATGCATAAGCTCAAATGCTCTCCCCATTATGGTGAGTAACTCCACAGTGAAGCTGCTTATTTTGGCAACTACATATTGCTGAGAAATCTCTCCCAGACCTTGCAGCACGTCTCTATAATAAGGTGTCTGCCCCTCTTTAAGGCCAACCTGTGTGTTGTGAAATCCTGTTTTATTTTCTAACACTTAAATTTATTAAAATGCTCTTCTGTTAATTCTATGATTTCCCTTGACAGTCTTTTTCCACATATTGCCGGTGCTATTGGTTGCCCTACATTTGACACTTAGGAAAATTTGTTAGGTTTCCTATGCGATCTGACTTACTCACCCTGTTTCGTGAATCCCTTTAGAGCCCTCAACATAGCTGTTATCACCTGCATTTTGCAGACAGGGAAGTCGAGGCCCAGAGATGTTCGGGACCTACCTTGTCATGACAGAGCAAAGGAGATCACGGAACTGGAGTTTCCATTCGACAACAGTGGCCACATTTAACACGTACGTGGACTTGCCTTTCGCCGTCCTTGCTGGGCGACAATGCTGTTGGACTCACAGTTATCATTTGACCGAGCCAGACTGTGAGGATGACTTGTAGGTGTCTCTCTTCCTATCGTCCTTATGGATATTAAATAACAGTTGCCCGCGAGAGTAGAAGTGGCCTCCTCCGCATGCTGATCGTCATTAGAAGTCCAGATTTAGAACATCCCCAAATAGAAATTTCTCCTGTAGAGCTCACTTTCAAAATAGTCCCCGTTTTATAAAAGCGTACCGTTCCTAAGTTTCTAGTACAAGCCAAGCCCTGAGCTGTGAATTCTATGTAATTTGTGCCCTTTCCCCCCGATGAGTCTCAAACTCTGGGCAGGTCCGACAGCAACACTTGGATGCCCAGCTGTCCCTTCTAACTGTGAGCATCCCTCCTTCTTGAGCACCTGCTTCCCTCCACTTGCTCTGCATCTTTGGCATGTGCACCAATATGGCCTTACTGCTCAGGCCAGGACCCTGCGGGTCAGACTGGATGGAGTATGTTCTGATCTCCTGCATCCAATTTATTGTTAAGTCCTGTGGATCCAAATCTCCTAAGTAGATCTTCAAGCCAACGGCTTCTCTCCATCTTTGTTACTGTCACCCTAATTCAGATCCAGGTATTTCTTACCTCACTTCCTGCTTTCACCTGCTTCAGTGTCTGTGCCTCCAGTCCAGGCTGGACGCTTCGTCTCAGGGCGGCAAGGGTGGTCTTCCAAAAACATCCATCAGATCATATCCATCTCTGCTTGAACATCTTCCTACTTTTCCTAAGTGGAATCCCATGGTCTTATCAGAACCCTGCCTGATTCTTCAGTCCTATCTCCTTGCTAGTTTTCCTCTACTTGTAATGTCCTTCTTTTAGTTCCTTGAATATTCTAAGGTTTTTCTGGGCATGGGGACTTTTATTGCTGTTCTTTCAACTTGGAGCACTCTCCCTCCAAGCTTTTCACACAGAAGACATTCTCTTATTCATTCAAATGTCACCTTCTCATGATGCCTCTTTCACCTACACTCTGTCATATCTCAGTACATATAATATACGTATAGTAGATGCCACCATCTATATATTTCTTATTAATTTGTTTATTGGCTATGGCCATAAACCAGGATGCAAGCTAAAGAGAAAAGGGTCTGCCTACCACATCTAGCTAGTAATAAATCGCCGTTCAAAGAAGGCGTTGAATGGAAGCTCACAACACCTCTATGAGACGTAAATTATTGTAACCTCACTTTGGGGGCCAAGAAAATCAAAGTGCAGAACATTACAGGAAATTTCTGAGGGTCATAAATCTAGCAAATGACAGTGCGGTGATTTAGACACAAGTCTGCTAACCCGGAGACCAGTCACTAATCATTTTAATCATATGTTCTGCTTAAAATTATTCTGCTTCTAAAATAAACGACACTGAGCTGGTATTTTTCAGACACCCTGACCCTGGGCTTGCACTTGACCTGTAAATCAGTTTGGAAGGTAAGGACATTATACTAACGCGGCTCAGTAAGCCCTTGGGATTCAAGCCCGTTACTTGGAGCATCAGAGTCTGGGGTGAGGCTGTGATGTCACCACCTCTCCTCCATCTGAGTAGAAAGTTCTGGAATGGCCAATTTATTTCCCAGGTCATTACTAATCTGGGCAGCCTGGGCCTGCAGGTACCTCTGATAGATCTACTTGTCACAATAATGAGTCACTTTCTTACAGTAGCACAGATTAGGGGGGAAGTGTTTTTCCACTAAATCACTAGGGAAACGATTTTCTGAAGATATACAATATATCATTTCAGGTTATAATAAATCTTATAACACCATAAAATACCACAGAATTTGCCTAGCTATGGAACTACATTTCTCCCTACACCTACCAAAGATAGAATAATTTGTCAACAAGGGCTCCACATAGAGTTTCTATTAAAATGGCTGTAACTTCCAGGATCATCAAGGAATTTTTATAACAATGCAAGGGAAATAATTTTTCTCCTGCAAGACATCCATTTGATTGATCTTCCCATGTCTATCTTTAGATATTTATTGGGTAGTTTTCATAGAAATTTTGAGAAGTTTCTATTTATCTATCAATAAATATATAATTAAAGAATGAATAAAAAGTTTTACTGAAAGTTCCCATTTCTACTAATTTCCACTATTTCCCAAAGAAAGCATTCATGGCAGCTCAGGAGTCCTGGATTTATTCTCTACTCTGTTGGTACATAGTTTCCTAATCGTAGAACTTGCAACAACTACAGTAGAAATCAGACACCAAGGTTATACAGTGGTGGATAAGAGCACGACTGTCTCTCAATGCAATATGCATTTTGTTTCCTTTTTCCGGTTGTGTAGTGAGTCTCCTGAAGGGCAAAAGTTTTCTGCCTGTTTTGGCCCCTTTCGTGTACATACTTTCCTGAAATTTATGGTAAAACATCCTCCAGGGGATTGCGGTGGCCTATTTGCCTATCTCTGTCACCCATGAGGTGCTTAGTCTCCAAGGCAGAGATGAGTCTTGGCCTTGTTTACGTCACTTGTCTTCACTTTGCATATCTGGCTTCACCTCTGCAATCATCAGTCAATGAGAGAATGAACGCTCTTTCCCCTCTTCCAGTTCTGATGAATATGTATTTGGCAAACAGCAACCGTTCATGGATTCAAGTTTTAGGTAACCAAGTGAAAAGGGTTGTTGTTTAAAGTGAACAGGGCAGACATGACCTCACTGATCCTGAGTCTATGCTACAGAGATCATTTAACTGCAATTACACTGGCTGGTAGTTCATCATTGCCTCCTACTGCCTATCTTTAGAACAGCAAGAACAACTTTGCATCCTCTACATTAAAACCCAAGGGAGCCAATGAGGCAGCGGGATTCAGATTTCTAAATACAGTCCTATTCCTATTTCACCTGATAAACGAGAGTCTCAGATAAGGTGTTTGTAGAGCTAGGTATTTTCCACCATTAAAAGTAGTGCTCTCTGGAATGTAATTTTTGAAATGAGCAATCTTGCATGATTACTTCATTAAATCACCCAGAGCTAGAAAAGTGTAATATCAAAATAATTACAATGTTGGGCTTTTTAAAGTCTGTTCCTTCAAAAGTCAAATCCAGAAGATCTGGGTATTATGAATGAAAATGAGTAGGAGACACAGCTATGTCCCTCCGTTTCACAAGGGAGCTAATTTATAGAAAACTGAAGGTGAAATTTTATGACTCAGAACTGTTTCATGATCACATCTGTAGCAGAAAGAACCTCTTATCTCTGTAGTAAGTAAAAGTTACAGCATTGAAGTTACTGGCAAAAGGACACTGGCAATTTCTCTTTTCCTTTTGCACACCTAAGAAAGCAAATAGCAACTTATGCATTGAAATGTGTTTAAGATATTACATTGCTTTAAGAAAAGATACATGTTTAAGATGTGTGTTAGTAAGAGGGTGGCGTTGAAACCCGACGTGTCTTATGGCTGGGGAGTGGGCGTTCGTCCGTGGCTGGTAGGGCTAAGCAGCACCGAATGGGAGTGGCTAGAGCTCCTTCCCCAGCTCGCCTCCTGATGAGCTTCATCATTCGCTTGCAGGCATCCTGTTCCGGAGGCAGGAGAACAATATATGTGTGAAATGCTTCCCTCCCTCGCTGGCATCCCATTGTTGAAAGTGCCACAGATAATTAATGGAGATACTAAGCGACTGGCATTCTGCCTGCTGCTGACCTGGCAGGAAGTTTCTGGGAGGGAGTCAGAAGGGCATGGCATCACCTGCCAACTAGCCTCCTTCTCCAACAGTCAAGCTAATAGGGCTGAGCTTAGTTTAATAGAGCCCAATTCTCTTTTTGGTTTCCTTGGTTAAGATTGTGTGCATATTAACCCATAACAAAGGGAGGTCTCTCATTCTGCCCCGTATTTAGATGAGGTCACTACGGTATTGAAAGGTCAACTACTGGCAGAACCGTAATTCAAGCTCTGCCCCAGAGTCTGTGTTTAAAACCCCGCTCTATGCTGGTAAGACTTTTATATGGTCATAAATTTCAGTAGAGGAAGTTCATGCTGGATTAGTCATTGGCTTCTAGAGGTCTGATGCTAACAAAACTCTGTAAGGCTATGTAGGAAAATCTAGAGTTCTTTCCTCTTATTTTGTATTTATTCAAATCAAAGGAAGGAGACAAATAAACTACAAGCCATCAGATGAATAAAACTATAGCAGAATGAACTCTCCACTCTTTCTTTCTTTCTTTCTTTCTTTCTTTCTTTCTTTCTTTCTTTCTTCTTTCTTCTTTTTTCTTTCTTTTTTCTAAACCAGGTTCCTCCATGTAGATAACATCATCTATAATCCATAAGGACTTAATCTACTTTCTGAGTGTAGAATTCTGCTATGGGCAGAGCAGAGCTGTGAATTGAATCAACACCCAGAAGAATTGGGGAATGGTGTTAGTGGAGAAAATGTCTCTGTTGAGCAGTGTCCAGAATGGAAGTGGTGTTCAAGGACACCTTAGGGACATCCAACACAGCCCTGGCGATGACGCATTAAAGCCTCTCTGGCTCTGAGAATAATTTCCCTTTGATCACTTTTCCAGTCCTTGCAAGGCACAAAGGTATTGTCACTTTAACACAATTATATGAATTTATTTTCAACATTTCTGTCAAGACTTATTTAAATGCCTTTTCTCTTTTCTGTATTTGATGCCTTTGCCTATTGGTAACATTATTGTGTTGTTTATTTGAGTAAGTTTTGTTTGAGCTGATTTACACCCCCCATATGCCATACCCCCCCCCCACACACATGCACACACACACGCAGAGGCTTTCCTTGTTCAAGCCTTCAATTTTTCACACAAGCTTATTCACAGCTTTTATATGTGTTGAAATTAATGACTTTTGAAAACACTCATCTCGGGTAGGATCTTTTTCTGTAATTAGTTTTCTTTTTTACTGCTTTACTTTATCCATCCATAACTCTTCTATTTTAGGTCAAATAAAACTAGCAAGTAGGTCCAGAACCAGGTGGTTTATGATACTATAAATGTTTTTCTTATTCCGAATCTGCACTATTTCATTTCTTAGCTTTATCACTGTAGGTTGGGTTGCTCTCATTAACCTATGAGCCTCTAGGCCAAGGAAGGTGCTGTGTCTGTCTCTGTGCTCCACCGTGGCTGAAGCAAGTGTCCTCTCCAGATCCTTTCTGAACACGTAAGAGGCAATGGGAAGGTGTTTCTGACAGATTTCATGTGAGTTTCAAAGGACCACACTAGATAAGTTCTAACATCAGAATATCACATGATTATCTAATAGATAAATAATTCTGAAATGCCACCACAGCGAGGGACCAATGTGTAACTAGGTCCTAAGTTACTTCAAAGATGTGGAAATCAATGATTGGTGTTATCACTTTCTAGGCTCTGCATATACCAACTTGCAACCCCCTTACTTCCCTCCACGCGTACCCAGAACATAAACAAAGGTGTGCCCACTCATGGCCCTATGCACCTACCACCACGTCCACTCAGTAGATGATATTAAAGACAAGTGAGCGAGAAGAAGGGTTGTCTAGTCTTGAGCACTACATCAAAAACTAATGATATACTATATGCTGGCTAATTGAACACAATAAAAAAATTTTTTTAAGAACCAAAAAACAAAAACTGTACATAGTTGTAGTCCGTGGACTTTGGAATTAGACTGCTTCGCTCCGACTAACTTGTGACCAAAATATCCCTAGGTCTCTGTTTTCTGTTTTTCAAAACAGGGATAATGAAGTTATCTAATTAATAGTATGTCTGTGATGATTAAGATACTGAATCTCAGAACCTTAGTGCACCATCAGATAGGAAGTATGAACACAGTAGACATTGTGCATGGCTTTCTATTTTTCCCTTCTAAATAATATAATTGAATAATATATGTTCCAATATGGTTTTGGTTGCTTGTACCTTTTCATACACTTGTATTCATAACTCATTACTGGGAAAAAATAACTCATTACTGGAATGACGCACAGATGGCATTGGAGAATTTCTGGTCTTTCAAAGGGTGTACCTACATGATAACAAGCCATTTTCTGTAAAAAGATACATTCTTAATCAAAAAAAAAAGTAGCAAGGCTATTTGGAACTGAACTTGCAGAAGAATGTAATTTACCAAAAAAGGCAAGGGCCCTGTGTTAACGTCTGTCACTAACTAGCTGTGTGCTCTTGGGTGAATTGCTTATTGAATTAACAGTTCATTAGTAATATGAAATCATTCTGCTAGATGTATACTAGCTTAAATGAACTGGTGGGGACCTGGCAGTTTCTATTATCAAGTCAGAATAAAGAATTTTAAAAATTCCAGGTCGGAAGGGATCTTACCTTATCTAGTCCAAAGATAGAAAACCAGAATGCCTATAGAGCCGTGTAGGTAATTAAAGTGAAGAAACGGTAACAACAGCTCAAGTAAGATGAGAAATAACAATTAGTACTTAATGTTGGGAATGTACGAGAAAGCACTTTTATCTGTGGTTACATGGAGACAAGAAAATTTGTCTAAAGGAGCCAGTAACTCCTTGCCTCTTATTTATGTTGCCATAAATAACACAGTCCAATTTTGCCAGATTTTCTGATATTCAAGTACCAAGAGATATACTAAGAGATGCAGGAAATTAAGATTTTCATGCTTAATGTTCTAAATTTTATATGCAAACAAATTTGTATCTTTTTTTGAGATTTTTAAATTTATTTGAGACAGAGAAAGAAAGGACGAGCAGGGAAAGGAGAGGGGCAGACTCCCCACTGAGCGGGGAACCCCATGCAGGGCTTGATCCTGGGACTCTGGGATCAGGACCTAAGCCAAAGGCAGATGCTTAACCGACTGAGCTACCCAGGTGCTTCAATTTGTTTCTTTTTAAATAATATTTTACAGCCAAACAAAGAAATCATGGAGCTGCATTTAGCCCCCAAACCACCCAGTTGCCACCTACTCAAATACAGTTTCTCATGATGCTTGGATTTGGCCACAGCATCCCTGAGAAGTGATGGGTAAGTTTATGCCCGAACAACCTTTCAGATGGTGTGCTCCTTACTATCTTGGCCAACTATTCCCATGTCTGGGCAGTTTGGGTAGAAATTTGTTTTATTGTATGGTTTTTGTTAAAATATAGTCTCAATAACACATATGTATTTATTTTGTTTCTGTTTCCTAAACCCTAGTATGCTTATTTTTTTTTATTAAAGAAAATCATCACATTTCTGCCCCCACAATAATGCCAAAGTTTTTTCTTATTTTAATGATTTCACATAAACTTAAGGTTTTTTCACCTTTCTGGTTGGAACTGCTGACTTGACAGACTCTATTTTATGAGTGTTCTAGCAGCTAAATGCTGTAGTCCAGGTGGGACCCCATCAGTGCAGAGCTGGAGGGCTAGCTCATTACCGCAGCGTGACACCACACAAAATCCTCTTTGTTTCTGGAATGACTCTGCTCTTCAAATTAATTATTGCGACTATTATATGCACACTATTGTCCTCTTCACTTTCTGGATTTTCTTTATGACTTTTGCCACTTGACCCAACAATGAGATACCTTCAGTTTCCTACACTCAGTAGAATTTGGCAGTGCTTAGCCTCAAATAGTACAATATTTCCCAAAAGTTCAAAAGTCGTCTTGCCATGATTTATATTTGTATAATGATTTATGCATTTCATGAGTGGTTTTGATAATAGTTTTGGATGACAACCTCCGAGATTATTTTTAGAATTAAAGACATTTTGGGGTGCCTGGGTGGCTCAGTCAGTTAAGTGGCTGACTCTTGATTTCAGCTCAGGTCATGATCTCGGGGTCATGAAATCCAGCTCTGTGTTGAGCTCTGCTCTCAGCAGGAGTCTGGTTGAGATTCTATCTTTCCCTCTCTCTCTGCACCTCCCTCCCCTACTCTGTCTCTCTCTCAAATAAATAAATACATCTTTTTAAAAATTGAAGACATTTTTACAAAATCATTTTGTAATTTTCCTTTAAAAATCAAGACAATTTCAACTAGAAGGACTACAGTGACACAGTTTTGTTTGTTTGCTTGTTTAGTTCATTAGGAGTTTGGCATAACTCACATTATCTTAAGAAGGAGCATAGAGCTTGTGAAATCTCAAATATGGAATTGGGGGTAATATTGACTAGTGTGTCAAAGTCACGTTCTCTTCATAAAGGCCACTTTATGTTTGAGAAAAGGGCTTGGTGACCAACTTGATAACAGTCGACTACATCATGGTCTAGACTCCATACTAGTCCCTTCCCAATGGCTTTTAGTTGATTCTAATTATTTTATTTTTCTTCCTCATGCCCTCTGTATTCTTCCCCTGCAGGAAACAATCTATGAGTCTCTGAGAACAGTTCTAGGCTCCATTTTCTGATTTACTAGTAAGTCATTGTGTAAGAGGCTATCGCTTTGCCAAGTACACAGGGATGCATATTAGCAGTAAGGTGGTGAGGTAATGGTGCCCTGAGTGAGTCATAGAACATGGAACGGGGAGCCCATAGCCATGCGTCATCTGCATCTTCCCTGCATCCCTGCCCTGGGAGCCTCATGAGGTCGTTCAGGGGCGCGGTTTTAGCCACAACTTTGAGAGCTATTTATTACTAACTTCACATAGGAAAGTTTTTCCTCTTGTGTCTCTATGAGAAATATGTGCTATGCTGACTGTTCATGTGAGTAAATTTTCATAGTTTTACATAAATCCTATTATGGGGGGACAGAGAGACAGAGACACAGATTTGAAGCCGCCTCTCCAGTGGCTTAGCTGCCTGAGTTTGTGAAAGAACAAGAAAGAGTGATAAACGTTCCCATGCAGTCTGCAAAAGGAACAAATTCCTGTTGGGAGTGCTCTTTTTTGGTGGAAAGAACAGCAAAGGTCTGTGGATCAGCACCTCGATGCCCTGTCTACTCCTTCTTTCTTAGACTTGCATTTCAGCTGGTCCTGAAACCAGTTCCTTGCGACCTCCCTATTCTCCAAATCGCTCAGAGTCCAACTGTCTCCACCTGCTGTCTTCCCACATCTGCCCTGTTTGTTTTCCCTACCAGACATTTCAGGAGAAAGTTGCATACTTTTGCTAACCGGCTTTATTCAAATATGGGAGCGCACCTGGGAGATACTGGTCCAGGGGCAGACACTTCCATTTAGACGAATGACTGCTAGGGATGTGAGGGACAGCGTGGTGACCGTGGGTGGGAACTTGAAAGTTGCTGACGGAGATGTGAAGTATTCTCAGCACACATAAAAAAAGTGATCTTTCAATCTTATCTATGTACAATGTTTTTGTTTATATGTGAAAGTGTCACATTCCCCAGAACTGCCATTTCCAGTAGTTACCATTGTCCTCAAATTCCCAAACCATTGGCTCTTTTTCTAAAGCTCACCTCAGTTCTTTTACTCTTGTTTTGATTCATCCTGAGCCACAGGTCTTCTCTATTCTCTTGAATAGAATAAAACATGCTTTAAACTCTGTGGGGATTCTTTCTTTCCTCTACAAGCCCCTCTGTTACAATGGTGGCTGATTTGTTTAGCCATAGGCAGAATGTCCCAGCTGGCCTCCACAGGGCAGGCTGCAGGCTCATGGCCCCTCAGGCCACAGGTGCACCCCTCAAGGCTGCAGGTGTGCCCCCACCCCCGTCACACTGCAGGTTCACCCCCAGGCTGCAGGTGCGCCCCCCAAGCTGCAGGTGTGCCCCCCAAGCTGCAGGTGCGCCCCCCCCAGGCTGCAGGTGCACCCCCAAGCTGCAGGTGTGCCCCCCAGGCTGCAGGTGTGCCCCCCAGGCCACAGGTGCACCCTCCCTCAGGCTGCAGGTGTACCCCCCTCAGTCTGCAGCTGCAACCCCCTTCAGGCCACAATTGCACCCCTGCAGCTCTGTCAGCCCTTCATGCTCATCACCCCCTCGCTCTCCATTTTGGACCAGGTTCTGGCTCCTCCGTTATGTCCTGTTGCTCGTGGGTGTCTGTCCCTGCACCTGGTGTATCAGATGTGTGCTTCCATGGACTGGTGTCCTTGCCGCGCGGCTTGCAGGGGTTCTGGGGAAGCAGAGTCCCTCTTGTGAGCCCGTGCGAACTAGCCTAACTTTTAAATGCCTCTAATTACAGTGTTCCTACTTGAAAAACTGAAGGAAATTTAATGTACCAAGGCTTTTCCTTAGTTTCCATTGCTGCGTAGCAACGTTTCCCAGCAAGAGCCCTTGAAAACTGCACTGACTGATGATGTCACGATCTGTCTTCCCAGGGGGACAGCAAGGGTTACCTGGGCGGCTATTCAGAGGCCTGCTGGGAAATCAGGGAGTCAACCAGATTTCCCATTTCTCCTGAGGTTTGCAGTCCCTCCCAGAATCACTGTTGTTATCCACAATTTAGTTCTCTGGTGTTTACCACCAAGATCCCTGCCCTCTCACTCCCTTGCTGACCACAGTCCCCTGCCTTAGCTCTGAGATGCCACCACCTTCCCCCACAACGGGACACTTTGCTCCTTCTGACACAGACAATCTCCCATGCTTTGAATTTCTTTCTTTTTTTCATCCCTCGCCTACTTGGGCCATGCCCACCCTGCAAATCTCCTTTCTGATTAACTCAGAGTCAACGGATTGGCAATATTATATATGTCTGTAGAATTCCATCTGTGATATAGAGTCATGTAATCCTGGGAGCAACGTTACCTCATATTCACAAGTCCTGCTCACACTCAGGGAGGGGATTATTGGGAGCATAGTCGTGTGGGCCTGGGAATCTTGGGGAACATGTTAAAGTTCTGCCTACCGCAGACATTCAACACACAAAATCACTGTGAGGGTTAAGCTATAAAGCATAGAAAGTACTTGATATTATGTCTGACTCATAGTAGATGTTTAAATAGATTTTAACTCACGACTTAATCATCAACTAATCACCATCACCCCTGATTGCTTCCTCTATACGCTGTGGGAGAATAGAACCCAGCCCGTTTTTCCAAACTCAGATCCCTCCTTCCAGCTTGCTCACTACATCCTAGGTCCTAGCAATCAAAAGACTGGTCAGCAGATTACTGATTTAGGAATTCTATCGTTTAGGTCTTGGTGGCATCTGACCTGCTTTCTTAAAAACAGTAAACCTATAATGCCTTCCAAATTTGAGCCAGGCCAAATTTCTATTATAGCTTCTAATAAAACAACAGACTGCCAGTCAAATACACCTGCGGCATGAATTACCACCTGAGTAACTGAAGCGGAAATCTGGAAAAGAAATTAAACACTGCCCCGAAGTGAGGAATTTGAAGAGAGGAGGAGTCAAATGAGCTGGAATACAGAAGAAGCAGGCAGGCAAGAGGCACTAAGACGTCAGTCTGCCAGCGATTACTCCGAGAGTTTCCTCTCTTTATTGGCAGCTTGATGGCTCCTTCGAATCGATTTTGCTCAAAAATTAAGGCAAATCAAAATGATTTGTGTTCCTCCCTTCTCCTTGTAGTAATAAATCAAAAGTTTCTCGGTTTTGAGCAGGAAAAAAAAAAAACATCTTTTCTCTCATTATTGACACCAGGGCAGCTGTAGGTCACCACTGAACGTCGGATTGACCCCTTTCCGGGGCCCTCTGCAGTGTTTTATTGATAAATTGTTATTTTCCAAACAACCACTGTTATTTCCATGCCCCTTATGGTGACTGTGGTGATTTGGAAAGAGACTTCCAGTGGCCACATCGGTCCCACCCTGTCACAGGATATTTCCCTGCATGAACCCAGGAGCTTACACTTTGCATGGCTGGCAACATAAGGGACATGCTGAGCTGAAGCTAATGAATCTCCATTCCAAACAGAACGGCTACATTGTTTCCTTTGTGTTAAACTCCGAGCAGGTGGTGTTTTCTGATCACTTGCATTCGTCTGCCGTAGGGAGCAAGAGGGATCCGAGACAGGCCCTCTAGCTGGTGTGGTGAAATGATGATGAATAGAACAGGGCTGCGATGCTCTGATCAGGGGAACATTTAATTTGGAATCCATGGCAACGGAAGTGTGTGAGGTGGGGCTGGGTCCTGTCCTCACCGTGAAGAACTAACTCAACATCATCCAGCGATTCTTCCGCTTGGTTCTTGTTGCCATTGAGAAATGAGGAATGAGAGCAGAGAATCGGTAGAAGTGGCGAGGTGTTGCCTCTAGTGAATAGAGCAAAGTCGTTCTGCAGCAAGTGGAATTTGGGCTGAAACTGGGCTAAATGTTTGTCCTCTAGGCTTTCAAAGCATTGCATTGTAACCATTAGCATGACCCTTAGCTCCTCGATGATATCGTGTGTTAACTATTTATCTCTGTCACAGACTACATCTCTGAAGGCCCTCCGACTCCCACTTTCTCAGTTACCTTGTCCAGTGCTTGAGAGCTTGAGAATATGTCCAGACGCAAATACAGACACTTCCCTTTCACATTCGACTGAGAGATCTCGAAGCTACCAAATCCTGGCACTGTCCCATGCTCAATGATACCAGTAATTTTTAATGTCTGACTTTATGATGAGCAGGTCAATAAATTGTAGGAAGCTCTCTTGCAGCCTTCTACAATTGCATGTACATTAAATTAATAAGGTAGAGATGACGCCTGTCATTGGAACAGCTTTTACAAGTAACAGTTTCCCTATTCGTGGGGGCTGGACTGATAAATACAAATAATTTCCTCTTTGTAAGTGTAGTCTCTGTCCCCTCTAGGGCTCTCATAGATACTGCAGGGACAAGCTTCACCATTTTAGGGCCAGATTTGAGATTGGGTACATAACTGTTTACAACTGGAATGAGACATTAGGGGAATGAGGTTTCAACTGGAAAGCCATTCAGGATGCACCCAGAGGGCAATTGTCAACACAGCAATTTCCTGCAATAAAATTAATATTTACCAGCAACCTGTGGAGTGGTATCAGTCACAATAAAAACAGTTAACCGAGACCATGTTTTATTCATGGTGATTTCTGACTTGGCACCCACTTATTTGTGGGGTGTAAATTAATGGATGAGAGGGAAAAGTAGACTCGGTGGGGAGGAAAACAAAGTCTTTCTCATTGCTATGTGAAAAGACTGGAGCACAAAGCAGCCTATGGTTAAGACACATGTACTCTCTGGGCTTCTTACCTTCCTGCAAAACCAAACATCTAATAATCTTGTGAACTTCATGCTCAATGATTTACTTGCATGGTTCCTAGAAGAAGACATTTAGGGATGCCAACGGAAAACGCTTCAGGTTCTAACATCAATCATAATACCTAAAAAGAAAACAAAAGCAATGGATATAATTCTCTATGTGCAATGCTAAGTTATTTTAGAGGAAAAAGCCGCTAGTCCCTCATGTGCACTCTCTGTGTTTTTAACGTTGGGAAAAGGCTCTTGGGTGAATGGGAGGTTATGAAAGAAAGAATTTCTCTCGATAACTTGAAAGTTTAGTTTGAGAATATAAATAGAAGAAAAGAGAATGAATACATGTGTACCATTCTGCATCAATAGATACAGCTCAGAGACTGGGAGGACCCAAAGTTAAAGAGCCTCTAAGTCAGGTGGAATCAGGAAACTTTCTTAAAAACCAGATTATTTTTAAGGCTGTCCTCAGGGCAGAAGCATACGCCAGGGAAGAAGAGGGGAATCCAGAATAAAGGCATTCTGAAAAGCAGGGATACTTGACGAATGGAGATCAGTGAGACTCCGGGGGCAGGAGCCCAAGGGCCACTCAAGAGAAGAGGCGAATGGAGATTAATGAAATGTACTCATTGAGGTGGTCCTCACAGAGCCGGGTGTCGCGAAGGTGAGGGAAGTACAAAAGGACCTTGTTTAAGATGATAAAGACTGCTAACATGCACGGAATGTTTACGTACCAAGAAATACGTCTTAACTCCCTTCTCAAGGCAAACCTACGAGGCAGGTGCGTCATTGATCCATTAATTCCATTTTATGGAAGAAAAAAATGTATCAACACAGAGCAATTTCAGAACTTCCCCCAGAGACAGAGGTAAGTGTTAGTGGGGATTCTCATCCAAAAACCCTTCACCGACGCCCCGTATCATTCGTCATGGCCCTGTGCTGCTGGAGATCGTTCTTCCAATGGTCCACATCATATGGGCAGGAAAGAGTCAGATCTCATTGCAGTGAAATCAGCTTAAAGCTTAAGGCAATCCACCCCCCACCCTCTGAAGAAAACATCTTCTTTACCCTGAGTGTGATACCATCTCCTCCATGAGGTTGCAGCTGCTCTTTGTCGTGGTGGAGAAATTCTCATTTATACTCAAGAGCGGCTGGATTGAAAATAAAGTGTGGCTCAAGTCAATGCAAAAAAAAAAAAAA
>NW_024426885.1:75667451-75673353 GCF_017311325.1 Ursus maritimus | reverse complement strand
AAAAAAAAAAAAAATGCAGGGTGCAAGTCCAGCTAGAAATTCTTCTCAATATAATAGCATTGATTCCCTCTCCAGACGTAGATATATGGAACCAGAAACCAGAAATGGCCATGAAATATCACAGACAAAGGAATCTCTAGAGGAAAATGTGGACCCGGCCATAAAGGAGAATGGGATGTCCTGTGGGAAAGAGTTCTGAAAGGACAGCCTTTTGGTTCTTTATGCCTTAAAGTGTGAACTACAAAATAATCAGTGGTCTGCTAGTCATTTCTCCTTTTAGGGAGAATATGAGATTATTTAGTGCCCTTCTCTGCCACGCAAAACATTTTCATTCAAAGAGATAAGCACATTATTTGCCCGGTATATTCAGTCACAAATTTCTCCCTTTGAATACCAACAGCAACGAAGCTTTAAAGTGCTGTGTTCTCATATTTATGTTTAGAATTCTGCTTTCCACTTTGATTTTCATGACTTTCAAAATAATCTACTTGCTCTGGTCCCTCTTTATGATGTAGATCCTTGATACGGGTTCTGCCTTCAGTGGGTGAACGGGTAAATACACGGGTGCACCCAGACACCGGAATTCTAGTCGGCCCTAAAAGGAAATGAGCTATAAACTGATGAAAAGATATGGAGGAATCAAATTCATATTGCTGAGGGAAGAAGCCGATTTCAAAGACTACGTACTGTGTGATTCCAACTATGTGGCATTCTGGAAAAGGCAGAACTGTGGACACAGGAAAAAGATCAGGGGTTGCCAGGGGTTGGGAGGGAGGCGGAGATGAACAGGCAGAGCACAGAAGATTTTTAGAGCATTGAAACTACACTGCAAGTCACTTTACAATGAATGCACGTCAGTATACGTGATAAAGTGTGATATATAATGTCTAATGTCCTATATGCCTCAGCACATAGGATGTATGACATCAAAATGACCTGGGATGCCCGCTATGGACCCTGGTTGATTATGACGTGTCAAAAGAGGTCCGTCAATGTGACAATGTGGGGGAGCAGGGATCCTCCAGGAAATCTCTGTACCTTGTCTTCAATTTTGCCGTGAACCTTAAACTGCTCTTAAAAAAATAAAATATTGATAAAAATATTCCAAAAGTTCTGGTCTTCGTTAAGAGTAGAAATCAAAAGAGGACGATTGACAATGTGTGAATTGTTCCTATGGAGAGAAACTGTAAGCTTTAAAGATGCTACTTTTGAAACTATTAAATAATAAAGTCCCAGACGTATACTAGCTTTAGAAATAGCAGACTCAAAATTTGAAATGAATCCACTAATAGAATCAAGGGGTCATATATGTAGAAAGTCTGACATTAAGCAAATGTTAAAGTGCTAAAAATTATGTGGTAAATTTGACATTTGTTCAAGAAGTAAGCTAATTTTAGATTCATAGACTCTCCCGACAGGAAGTAAATTTAAAAGTCATCCTAGTCAAGCACTCAACCTGTGCTTTTATTCCTACCATTACATCTGTAACACAGAGCTGTCAAATTTGGTTTGAATGCCTCAGAAACCTAGAGAGTCATTCCTCCTAAAGCAAATCTGTCTTTGGACATCTCTAATTTATGGCAAAGTTTTACTATTATTAAGGGGGAAATGTGTCTTGGTCCCCTTCTGTAGTAAAGACATATTCCTCCAAATTAATTCATGTCTCTCGTGCCTTGCACATGGTGCTTTACTGGCATCATAATAAGGAAATCCAAGAGGACTATTTGATTGTGAGCCCACTTTAACCACTTATCTAAAATTTAAACTTTGGTATTATTTCCAAATGATGTTACTATAAATTTTTTGTGTGTAATTTGTTAATTCCTTCATGTAACACACATAACACACATTTTATTGCCAACATTCTCCACTGCTAAATTTTTAAATGTACTGGGACACTCAAAATTAAAAGTGGTTCATGCCTTTCTAGCCTTTGGAGACCACTGCTTATATAAACATTTGAGTGATCACTCCCCAGCATGTTCTCAAGAATGTGATAAATCTGCACTTTACATAGATATGATTTAAATACATGAAAAACTACTTTTTTGGTATTTAATGCCTAAAAATAATATTCATTTAATCATTTGACACATTTTAACTGACTTCCTGTTATGATTTCAGAAGATGAGGACATAGTTATGAACAGGACAAATTTCTGTTCTATCAGAATTTTCATTCCATCACTGAGCATCACAATATAAATAAGTAAAATAACTACATAACATAATTTCAAATATTGATAAAATACATAAAGAAAATAAAAACTCACAATGCAATAATGACATATAGGATTTATATACTCAAGATTTTTCTGAAGAGGGGACTTTTAAATGATCTGGAAAAGAGAGGGTGTCGGTCCTGTAGTGCCTTAAGTTGGAGACCCCCACAAAGCATGTCAGCAAGAGCAAAGGTCCTGAGGCAGAAGTCAGTTTGCTCCATTCAAGAAACTAGTATGTCTGTTGAATGTTAATCAAGAAAGAAAGTATTAGGACATTAAAACAGAGAAGTGAGTAGGTGGCTATTCTAAGGGCAATAGGAAAACCCTGGGAAGGGGAGGGAGGTGGGATTGCACTGAATCCTCTAGATACCCTCTCGAATCTCCAATTTACTTGAGTTGTTAGTGTAATTCATGTGCTCTAGAGATAAAATAGAGCTCATGTTCCCTTGACATGAATCTTTTTGTATGAAAGAGACTAAGTAGATTATACGGGGCCTGTGAGTGAGAGCAGGAAGCCTAGTCAGGTGGCTACCATGGAAGTTGAAGCCAAAGTTCATGGTGTGACTTGGATTAAGGTAGAAGTAGCAGAGACTGAGAAGGCAGCCAATTGGTATATTTTAGAAACAAGAAAATTAATGTAGGGACAGAGGCTGAAGAATCGAGGATACACCTGCCTTTGGGGGTGGGAATTTCTGGGAGAAGGATGATGCCATTCACTGGAATGGGAAAGCCTGGGCAGGAAAGGAACAAGCATAGTGGGGGGCTATGGGGGAGGATGGTGGGCAGGCAGTGGCATGCTACATTTCAGACAAATACAATTCAGTTACCCGGAGGTATACTAATGCATCTTGAAGTCAGCTTAGTGGGATGTGACCAGGACCTTTTAAATTAATTAAATAGGATAGAATAGGAAATATAAGATTGTATCACATGTAATAAAGACTAATTTTGTTTTGTGAACTTTTTGTTCCATGTATGTTTTTATTTCATATGTATTTTATGTTTCATATGAATTCAAATGTGAATTAATGTTCACGTGTGTAATGGATCACAATGTGAAGTACGTTTCTTACTGTGGGTCACAGTCAAAGAAATCTAGAGAGCAATGACCTAGGAAGTCTTTAAAATAGTGATGGGAAAAACCCAAGCATGACGTCCCAGGGCCCCTTGTGCCTGAGAGGTCAGCCAGAGGAGTCAGTGGCAAGTCAAGTAGAGTGGAAACCGTGAATCTGGAGTTGGATCTGTGGCACGTGGCACGTGGCGTGTATGTGGGCTGAAGGTGAACCGGACCATCTGACATGAGCAAAACTGCCCAACACTGGTCAGCTGTCTTCCCAAATCAGAGTTTCCCTCAGAAAAGAAAGTGGGAAGAATGGATTGTCCTATTAAAATGTTGACTTATGCTTCATGTGTGTCTATACTGTGATGTCAGCCTGCTTAAGATGTGGTAAGCTTAGGAGCGAATACCAGAGATAAGGTTTACAGGAAATTCTGTGAAAGACCTATGCACTTCTTGAGTGTGAAAAGCCAAGTATAGGTTACTTAGTAGACACACTGTTATTCCTTAAGCCAGTGCAATGTTCCAACCAGACAGGAGCAGAGTGGGTGATTTAGAGGATATTGAGATGGTGTCAGAAGGCCAGAGACACAGTGTTAGTCCTCCCATGGAACTCAGAGCATAGTGGGATCTGTAACTACTGGGTGATTGTCTAAAGGGTCCTCTGATTTTGATATCGTCATGTTGGTGAAGGAGTCTCTTCTGTGATCACATCCTAGCTCTTATAGATGACAGACTGGCCCGCTCATTGCTCACGACTGCTTTGTAAACCAGAGGTGACCACATGCAACTTTTCCAGTGATGGGGCTTTCGAGGTCTGTGGATGTGATTTTCTGAATTTATCCAAACTTCTGGGGGTCCTCACCTTCCTGATACTTAAAAAGGTAAAGAAACGGAGTCAATTTTGGGCTTGGATCTATGTTAGAATCCAAAGAATGCATGATCAGTCTAGCCAGAAGATTATCTCCAAACTTCCAAAGGCTTTCTTAAAATGCTAGTAGTTATTTCATGAGAACTTTCTGTAGTGCTCATTTGATGAGTCGGTGCTAACTAGGTAAGTCAGATTCTAAATCAAATCTTTGTATGGTCACTAACCATTGATTATAATAATCAATCAATCAGTCAATCAAATGTTTGGGACGAGAAGGTGTTCAGGCCAGTTTTCAATCCATCTGAATCATTCATCCAGTTAATGCTCAAATTATCAATTAACCACTATTGTCGAAACAGGTTAATTGGGCTGTAACTTCTGCTTTGTCACTTAAAAACAGGGACATTTATCAGAGGACTTCAATTCAGACAGAGTTTTTTCCCCTTTCAACTTTCCAACTGTAGTCCAAACAAAAAAGGACAATATCTAGGAAATCATGAAAAAAGTCTCAGATGCCATATTGTTCCCAGCCCGACCTTCCAGCAAACTGAAATGTGAAATAATTTCTCAACTTAAATCGGTTAAGTATTACATGTTGTTTGTATGTATCGACTAGTCCAGTGCTGAGCACAGAAAATAAAGCAAACATTCAATAAGACATTGCTGAGATAGGGGAGTTTAAGATGGCGGAGGAGTAGGAGACACCGTTTTCAGCCGGTCCCCCGAGTCGAGCTGGATAGGTACCAGACCAGCCTAAACAACCACGGAACCAGCCTGAGACGCAGGAAGACGCATCTGGATCTGGTTGGCACCCGCAAAACAGCAGACTGAGACCGTGAGCCGGGAGCGCGCGCCACCAGGCATCCCGCGGAACACCGGAATCCCGGTGTGCTCACGTGATCCAGACTGAGACTGGGAGCTTCCGGAGCGCGCACGCGCGCGCGGGGCGGCTGGCAGCTGGCGGCGTTAGAAACACAAAGGACAGAGACGCGCCGGCCCTGGAAGTGAGGGCTGGGACGCCGGGTGTGGGGCGCACATCCCGGGACGCTGCAGGCTTGAGCAGCACCAACAGTAACAGTTAAAGTGGCCAGAACGTTAGTAGAGAACAGGCCGCAATCCCTCTGTTCTGTGACAGAGGCTGAAATTTGGCCGCTGCTGCTGCTCTGACTCTCAGAGGAGGCACAGCAAACCGCCAGGGAAAGCCGCCAGAGAACAAAAGCCTGGAAATACCGGCTCAGAGAGTGCCCCCCCCATCCCCCCTCGCAGGGGACGCAGAGACTCTACCCAAACAGGGTTGCCTGAGTATCGGCGCGGCAGGCCCCTCCCCCAGAACACAGAAGGCAGGCTGAAAAATCAAGAAGCCCACAACCCGGGCGCCTGGGTGGCGCGGTCATTGAGCGCCTGTCTCCGGCTTAAGACGTGATCCCAGCGTTCTGGAAAGGAGTCCCTCATAGGGCTCCTCCGCTGGGAGCCTGCTTCTTCCTCTCCCACTCCCCTGCTTCTGTTCCCTCTCTCACTGGTTGGCTGCCACATAAATAAATAAATAAAATCTTTAAAGAAGAAGCCCACATCCCTAAGATCCCTATAAAACAAGGGGCACAGCCTGGGACCCAGTCAATAATTTGGGCTCTGGAAACCCCACAACCTCTCCTCATCAGAATGACAAGAAGGAGAAGCCCCCCCGCCCCAGCAAAGAAAAGACAGTGAGTCTGTGGCCTCTGCCACAGAAATAATGGATATGGATGTAACCAAA
>NW_024426885.1:75532934-75667316 GCF_017311325.1 Ursus maritimus | reverse complement strand
CTGTAGTCCAAACAAAAAAGGACAATATCTAGGAAATCATGAAAAAAGTCTCAGATGCCATATTGTTCCCAGCCCGACCTTCCAGCAAACTGAAATGTGAAATAATTTCTCAACTTAAATCGGTTAAGTATTACATGTTGTTTGTATGTATCGACTAGTCCAGTGCTGAGCACAGAAAATAAAGCAAACATTCAATAAGACATTGCTGAGATAGGGGAGTTTAAGATGGCGGAGGAGTAGGAGACACCGTTTTCAGCCGGTCCCCCGAGTCGAGCTGGATAGGTACCAGACCAGCCTAAACAACCACGGAACCAGCCTGAGACGCAGGAAGACGCATCTGGATCTCTACAAATGAACATCTCCAGCGCTGAGTATTGAGGTACGAAGCGGGGAGCCATGAAACCGTGCACAGATATCGGAAGATAAACGGAAGGGGGAGGGAGCCGCCGTGTTCGGGTGCCGGGAAGCGGTAGCCACTTGCACGGGAGAGCGGGCGGGGCTCGCGGACCGCACCCGCAAAACAGCAGACTGAGACCGTGAGCCGGGTGCGCGCGCCACCAGGCATCTCCCGGAACACCGGAATCCCGGTGCGCTCACGGGATCCAGACTGAGACCGGGAGCTTCAGGAGCGCGCGCGGGGCGGCTGGCGGCTGGCGGCGTTAGAAACACAAAGGACAGAGACGCGCCGGCCCTGGAAGTGAGGGCTGGGACGCCGGGTGTGGGGCGCACATCCCGGGACGCTGCAGGCTTGAGCAGCACCAACAGTAACAGTTAAAGTGGCCAGAACGTTAGTAGAGAACAGGCCGCAATCCCTCTGTTCTGTGACAGAGGCTGAAATTTGGCCGCTGCTGCTGCTCTGACTCTCAGAGGAGGCACAGCAAACCGCCAGGGAAAGCCGCCAGAGAACAAAAGCCTGGAAATACCGGCTCAGAGAGTGCCCCCCCCATCCCCCCTCGCAGGGGACGCAGAGACTCTACCCAAACAGGGTTGCCTGAGTATCGGCGCGGCAGGCCCCTCCCCCAGAACACAGAAGGCAGGCTGAAAAATCAAGAAGCCCACAACCCGGGCGCCTGGGTGGCGCGGTCATTGAGCGCCTGTCTCCGGCTTAAGACGTGATCCCAGCGTTCTGGAAAGGAGTCCCTCATAGGGCTCCTCCGCTGGGAGCCTGCTTCTTCCTCTCCCACTCCCCTGCTTCTGTTCCCTCTCTCGTACTCTATCTCTCAGGATAGAGCATATAAAGGGCAATGTAGCATGCATGCCGAGAGCTGAAAGATAAATAAGTTCTGCCCTAACCTCTTATGAAATGTGGAAGATTTTCAGCTGATAATAATCAGAGATTATGGAAATAATGTTGAGCTCTTCAATATGAGTGCTAACTATATGAAGCTGATATACGTGGTAAGGTTTAAGTAAGTGTGGGGCGCCTGGGTGGCAGCAGTTGAGCGTCTGCCTTCGGCTCAGGCGTGATCCCGGCGTTATGGGATTGAGCCCCACATCAGGCTCCTCCACTGTGAGCCTGCTTCTCCCTCTCCCACTCCCCCTGCTTGTGTTCCCTCTCTCGCTGGCTGTCTCTATCTCTGTAATAAATAAATAAAATCTTTAAAAAAATAAATAAATAAAAAGTAAAGTAAATGTGGCTCTCTTTCTTAATGCTAACACCAAAGAGTTAACCTGTAGGATTGTTTTAAGTACATGAGCCATGGGTAACTCCTCTGTATGAATGTCCAACTTCACGAATTAAATATATTTCTAGGATAAGAGATTTGTACAACTCTTCAGTGCTTAATGAGCACACGAGCCCTGGGGACTGAGATTAGCAACTACAAACGTAGAAATGTTATTGAAACTTAAATGAACTGTCTTTTGCTGGGGAAGAGCATTCCTTAATGCTCGCGTTGCTGACTGCCTTCGCCACACTAACACTCACCTCCTACCGTCGTTAGACCCTTGGTGCAAATGAGTTTCTGTGTTACAGCTTCCTCCAGAAGACAGGAATGATCAGGAAGGATGATGAGTAAATATTAATGCTGATATCTTGAAAATCAGTATTTCAAGTATGAAGACGCTCTTGTTTTCAAACCTTGGCAGGACTAAGTGCCAGCTGTTGGCACAAAGGCACAAGGTAGTTCTGCAAAGTGGGCTTCAAGTTCAACAATCACATGACTACACAACCCCATAAGCATGGGTGTTCAGCTCCCCAAAGGGCAACAGCCAAGTCGTCTAGGTCTATAAGGTGATAGTCATTGTTCTGGGCAATCTAAAAATAATTTCATTCGAATGAAAGGACCAGTTTTGCATCATTCATCAAATTGTACTAAAAATCCAGGTAAGTTTCTGACTAGTCCGTCAAATTTATTTTCAAGATACAACTACTTTGAAGATATTGAAGGTAAATTTGTTAATGCATTGATAACAAATTGGAATTATTTTGGAACACTTAGGGCCATTTTCTCCATTAACCTGTTGGATTCCTGGGACTGCTCTGACAAATTACACAACGGTGGCTTAAAACAACAGAAATTTATTGTTCTCCAGTTTTGGGAGCAAGCAGTCTGAAATCAGTGTGTCCGCAGGACGTTCCTTCTGGAGCTCTGAGAAGCATCTGCCTGTAGCTTCCCCACCTGCTGGTGCTGCCTTCAACCTCTGTGCCCAAGCTTTCTAGTAGGCCCACAGGGCCAGTCTCCGCCCCCACCTCGGGGCCTTCCTGTTTCTCTCTTCTGTCCCTGTCTCTCCTTTCCTATAAGGACATTTGTCATTGGATTCAGGACCCAACGGATTAATCCAGGATGATCCTCATCTTGAGATCCTTAAGTTAATTACACCTGCAAATACTCCTTTCCAAATAAGGTCACATTCAGGGTACTGGCGGTAGGACTTGGATGTATCTTTTTGAGGTACAGCACTAAATGTACTACAATTTGCAGGGTAAAACTGATGTAACTGGGCTTTAGGCGATTTCCTTTCAACATCCTTTTCAAAAGATTAGGGGAAAAAAACTCGTATTGAAGTTTAGGGATGAACCATCATATTCATCAATGCACAGAACTGCTTATGACTTACTTTAAGATAAAACGCGCTTGAGTCTCGGCTAAATTTGTTTGACACAGTCTTCAAGAAAAGGGTGTTATGTTTCATTTTGCTTTTGTTTTGCACATGTATGTCTTTAAATTTGCTAGTATAGGGGCTCCTGGTGGCTCAAGTCGGTTAAGCATCTGCCTTTGGCTCCGGTTATGATTCAGGGTCCTGGGATCCAGTCCACATCCGGCTTGGCACTCAGGGAGTGCTCTCCCTCTGCCCACTCCCCATTCATGCCCTATCATGTGCACTCTCGCCGCTCTTTTTCTCTCATAAATAAATAAATCTTTAAAAAATAAAATAAAATAATCTGCTTCTATATTAAAATCTAATTTTTTTAAAAAATAGCTTATTCAGAAACTCATGCAGATATAAGTAATGAAATTTCATCGTAGCTTAATTTTGGTCCTAAGTATAATAATAGTAATGATAATAATAAAAATAAGGTAATGAAGAGGCTGTCATATCTTGTGTTCTTCAGATAGATATTTTTCTAGAAAATCCAAGTTAATGAAAGTTATAGACCTTTAATTAAATGTTTCTCTTCTTCTTTATCCAGTTTTATATTGTTTGATTGTTTACATTTGTCTGTAAGAGTTATTTACTCTTAATGACAGGAAAAAGAAGTCCAATATATAGCCCGACGCCAACCATTATCCTTTCAATCATGAGACAGTCTATTCATCACAGTGATTCAGAAGTATTTTGTAGCAGGTATTGGGCTTGAGATTGAGAATTCGAGATTGAGAATTCAAGATTGAGAATTCAACGGTGAATCTGGCACTAAAAAGTTTCCCTCAAGACACTCGGAGCTGGAGTTGCACAGGCCAGAAAATAAGACTCCGGAGGATGAGAAGAGAGACGAGTGGATCGAGTGGTCAAGGATTATTTCAGGGAGGCTTAGTCTCTAAACTGAGAGGTGAAAGTTCTGATGGGATTAATATTTTTAAAAATCACTGACATGATAACCCTAAGTAAATGTCTTCTTATTAACTTTTAGTACTCACAGATAAGGCAATTAGCTTGGGCACTTAATTGTACAAATTCCTGGGGGTTCTAAGAACAGTCACGTAGATTTCACATGTGAATCAGAGCCAGTAGGAGAGATAAGATTTGGCATATTGAATTGGTGAGTTGATGTTTCTCTAATCCTTGACTTCTTTTTCCTGGCTTAATTACTTTCTTGGTAACTCTAACATTTTATTTCAAGAAAGATTATGCTTTAAAAAGACTGTCACCACAGAAGAGGATCTGAAGTTTTAAGAAATCACATTAATTTCTTTACATCAGATTGCTTATAAACAGTCTCTTCTCCATTTTTCTGTTTCTTTATTTATAATAACCTTATTATTTTTTACGATGCAGTCATTTTACTGTGGAAAATTTAATCCACGCTCATATTTGAGTATAATCTTCCCTCATGAGCTTGATAATAGGTATTTGTTTTTTGTATTTAAAATAATTAGCTCCTACAGTCTTTTCCTTAAGAAATTTGAAAGTGAGTCCTTTGAGGATGTCCATAAGTATTTCTTTCAGTAATTCCATAATTCTAAAGGGACTAATGTACTTTATATAATAGGCCTGAGCATGTCCATTGGATCAGGGCAGGTGATTGACCCTTGGTCTTCTCTTATCTATAAGGGAAAAGGCAGAGCCGATTTGAATGGAACATCCTGCCACCCACTAAGACTTGACCTATTGGTGCTCACTGGATGTCGGGCCTCAGTGGCAGAGAACCCGCTTCCTCTCACACCTTGCGAAGCTGGAGTGTCCTTGGTTCCTGCCAACAACTAAATATCCAGCACTGTCTCTCTCTCCTTATGTCCGTCCCTCCCTCTGGTCCACACCCCTCACCACCACCACCCCAGCTTCTTTGCCTAAAAGCAAGAAATCAAGGCAGTCTTTGCTGCAGGTTGTTCTCTTGTTAAGTCAAAAGAAGTAAAAATTCCAAGTTTGGCTTCAGGCCTCAGCTGTGTTCCACCTGCTCAGTTTTTTCCAGACAGAATCTGCCCTGAGATATATTGAGCGGCTTTATATCTTAGGTAGTTTGAGGAGCTGTGAATATATACTTTTTTTTTTGTGACAGAACTCAGGAAGGAAGGATGGGTAAGACTTAGGCCCTTGATGTATAATGCAATATGATAAAAGAAGTATATTCATTAATTTGGGAAGAGAAGAACTACACAATCAATTAAAAAAAAAGAATGCTTCTTCTGTGCCAACCCCTTGCTGTGCACAGCAAAGTTAATGAGATTATCAAGCCTCATCCAGGAGCTGAAGTTTTTAATCCCAAGCATTCACCTATGGAATAACAGAAGCCATGCTGGCAAATGCTGAGTTAAGGGAGTTTCTCACCAAAGTGGAATTTCTGCTGAGCCTTGGAGAATATGGTCTCAAGTAAGAGGACAATTGGGTTGAGGAACTGACTTGACTTTCATTTAAAATGCAAATCTAGCCTCCTTCAAAAGAAAGTTTGGCTGGTCTTGAAATATTAAGTATATAAGATATGATCACAAAAAGACATACATGAAATATTATTCACATTTTTAATTGGCTGATATTTAATTGACTCCTTGGGGAAAATGCCTTAAGTTAATGTTAAGAAATCGACTCTTTATGCTTGCATGCATCCAAAGTCTTCAATTAAACACCACTGATTAATCATGAACTAGTTAAAACTTAGTTTATTCTAGAAATGTAATATACAGAGTGGTCTTTAAAAATGTTCCTTCTGCTGTGATATTTCTAAGAAATTTAACGATGGGAATTTTTTTCTCTTAGAGAGAAAGGCAAGAGAGGGAGGGAGGGACAGAGGGACAGAGAGAATCTTAAGCAGGGCTCCACATGCAGTGCGGAGCCAATACAGGCTCCGATCTCACAACCCTGAGATCATGACCTGAGCCAAAATCAGGAGTTGGATGCTTAACCGACTGAGCACCCAGGCGCCCTGGATGGGAAATATTATCATCTCAAGTTTTGTCTAGAGAAAAGCAGCTATAAAATGCAATCTCAGTTTCTGGATGGTTGCATGATGCAGTGAGTCTGTCCCCAACATCGTCAGTTATTTATATTGGGCAAATACATATTTTCATTCTTTCATAAAAAGTAATCATTGTGGATCAAGTGGTACAAAAAAGAGGCTACCCTCGTGAGTCATAAGAAATCACGTGATAATAAACGTAGGTTGTAAGAGCCCCGCCTGAACTGATAGAAGGTTGGGTCAGACACCGCTTTGCTTGTGGGTTGGTGGCTTCTTTCAAAGAGTGTTAGGAGGCACAGGGGAATTGAAAAAGCTTGCAAGTTACTATCCTTTTCAGGGGGTAAACCATTGCTTTGCAAATGTTTTTGTGCCACAGCAAATGTTCCTCATTCTTTTTCTCTGTACAAGTAAAATTTTTCTAGGATTTTGGAGGTTATCCCTTTCCGACGGTGGTTCTCAACTTTGGCTGTGCGTTTGAACCCCATGGAGAGGCTTTAACTGGAGTGCTCGGCTGCATTTACCTGGACCAGGTAAATCCTAGAATTCTGCCCATGTGACCAAAGCGTTGTCCTTTTAGAAACCCCGATGAACCCCAGGTGCATCCAGATCTGAAAACCACTTTTGAGAGTATGAGGAGCTACTCAATAAACAGTTATTTAGAACGGGAGTTCTCAGCCCTGTGTCCAAGTGTTTTTAAAAGATGGTGTTGTATCTTATTCTTAAAATAGCACACATACGTGGGATAACTTTTAACAATAAATGTAAACCAGTCTTCCTCTAGAGAGGAGTTTAAGAGAGGTCGCCTCTCTGAATCTGAGACAAAGATTTTCTGTGTCTTCGAGAGACAAAGCTACCTGCCCACCGTCCCGAGCCGTGAGAACACTGCTTTCTCTAACTCACTTTTACCGCACAGTGGAGATTTGGTTTTAGCACAAGGAGGACCACTGAAAGCAGGAATATAGTCATCTGGAGAAGACAGGTTCAGTGTATGGTGGACCCTGAATGGTCTCCACGTTCCCATCAATGTCCCTAAATTTTAGACACTTTTGTTTCTGATCTCCTTCCCCTTTTTTTTTTAATTTTTTTTAAATTTTTTTAAAGATTTTATTTATTTATTTGACAGAGAGAGACAGCCAGCGAGAGAGGGAACAGAAGCAGGGAAGTGGAAAGGAAGGCAGTCCCAGAGGAGGAGCCCGATGGACTCGATCCCAGAACGCGGGATCATGCCCTGAGCCAAAGGCAGACGCTTCAACGACTGAGCCACCCAGGGCGCCCCTCCTTCCTCCTTTTAAAGAACATTTACTAAGAAAACATGCAATTGTTCCCTTTGGGAGAATGTCAGTCTCCCAAGCTCTGGCCAGTTTTACAAGCCCAGAAATGTCTTCTTCCAAGACCTGAGGACTGTGGCTTTGAAATGGAAGCACTTGAAGGAGATAACAGCCTGGTCTTCCAGTCTCCGTGGGAGCTGAGGAGCCCAACTTCAGTAAATAATACACAGGCACAGATGGCCCAATCACATCTGCAAACTCAAGAATAGCTCAGTGTGTCTGTGTATCCCAGTGATCAAACCCTCCCCATGGCATCTTCAGTCCCTTTCCAGGGGACTCACTTAGGCTGAACATCCCTCCTGCTTTGTTGTTTCACTGGAGTTGAGTTTAGGCCTCTGTCTTACTGAAATCGTTGTGAATACTGTCTTCCTTGCCTGTTTAACTTGTCTGGTGCAATTTTACTTTAACTACCTGTATTTCATACCTTTCTATCACTTACTAGCAACGAGATACCAGGGCAAAGTGTTTCAAATCTCTAGCCCGCCTTCAGCAAAATGGGGAAAAAAGATAATAGTAATTGTCTGGGAGGGTTGTTCTGAGGACACGTGGTTTCAGTTAATGGCCAGTGTGATTTGCTGCACTACACACTGCTCACAAGCCTGCCTGAGCATGTGGGGAAAAAAAGATGGGCTTCTGCCAAATCTGGGCGGGTTGCTGGAAGAAGAGGAATAAAGCATGAGCAGACACAAAGAACATGGAATTCTAGGTGTTGTTTCATACATTACTGCTCCAGGAGGGACAACAGCCATACCTTCCCCTCTTCGGCACAAGCCTCCCTCACTTGAAGCAAATCACCTGCCCATGTGTACAAAATGCCTATAACGTCACCTATAAATGATTTTCCGGTATTTAAGGCTCTGCTACATTGAAGTACATGGTACCAGAAACCGAAAGTAACTGAAACCCAGTGTGACACGAGGAGGCCTTGGTGCACAGACCGTGAGTGGTGATTCACCTTCCGAGGGTGTGTGGACAAGCATTGAAATGCTTCTCAGTCTCGACCTGGGTGGCTAGTGGTTCAGCGTCCAACTCTCGACTGGGGCTCAGGTAGGATCCCTCAGGGTTGTGGGATCGAGCCCTGCCTGGGCTCTGTGCTCAGCATGGAGTCTGCTTCGATTCTCCCTCTGCCTCTCCCCAGTTGCACTCTCCCTAAAAATACAAAACAAAACAAAAAAATGTTCTCAATTTCAGTCCTCCCATGTAAAGTAATTGGATTGCAATAAATGGTATGTGCGATTACCTTACAACTTTGATTCTCTCTCCTCGGGGATGCTCCATCTTCTCAAAGGTGAGATGCAGAGTCATGTTCAAAACAAACCTTTTTAATATTTTTAGTTTAAATAATCTAAAAAATTCAGTTGCACAGAATATCCTTTGATTCTCCTTTTTACTCTTGCCTATCTTATTGTATAAAAATCATATTGTCTATTCCCAAAAGTTTGAGGTGTGTTGGTTTCCATACCCGAAAACTTGGCTGGCTGTCCGTCTCTTACGGCTCTTCTGCTATGCTCACCTACTTGCTCAGCATTTCCCATCGCTCTCATCGAAGTCACTGAAGTATTTTATGGTGCTTCCTTTCAATGTGACAGTTCGTGCATCTAGTCAAATGATGAAATAAGATCATCTTTAAACTGACAATAAACAAAAAATGAAATGCTATTTATTCAAACCGAACATACACACAGCCCACATATTTAAAGGTTTACACCATGGATTTGGATCAATCTAGGATAGCACCGTGAAATTATCGATCTTCCACTTATATTTTTAATTCATATTTATTTGCTTAGTGCCTATTGTGAACCTGGAACTAAAACAGTACAGTTCTTTAAAATTCTCGTGGTGCACAGACTGATGGAAAGGTAAAGAATAAAGACAAAGGACAAGTAAATATTCCATTGCAATTCTAACAAATGATAATAGGGACCTACCTTAGAGTCTGATGAAAATCTGTAACGAAGGACCTAAACCAATGAGGCACAAAAATTTCTCTGAGGAAATTATATTTAAATTTCAGAGGGTGGTAATTACTCTTAAAACACACACACACACTGATGTGTTTCATTGTTTCTTTTTTTAAAATTTAAATTCAATTAGCCAATCATATAGCAGTACATCGTTAGTCTCAGATGCAGTGTCAATAATTTATCAGTTGCATATAACACATCACATCACGTGGCCCTCTTAATGACCATCACTCAATTTGTTTCATTGTTTCTAAACTTCAAATGTATATGTATATATATAGTTTTTTAAAGATTTTATTTATTTATTTTCAAGAGAAAGTGAGCGAGAGCATGAGAGGGCAGAGGAGAGGGAGAAGTAGACACCCGCTGAGTGGGGAGCCCGATGTGGAACTAATCCCGGACTCTGCGATCATGACCTGAACTGAAGGGAGTTGCTTAACCAACTGAGCCACCCAGGCGCCCATAAATTCAAATGTATATTGAGTTCTACCATGGTCTTTTAAGTGTGAGAGGCTCTGTGAGGGATGTAAAAATATTTCTGTATGTAAGGAACTTCCAATCAAAAAGAAAAGTCTCTTTGAGACATATCATTTCAAAGAGTCTATTACTAAGCGTCAAATAGTACAGACAAGTATAATACTTTCCAGAGGAAGGTGGCCTAACATATTTGCTGTTGGTAGTTACAGCAGTGAATGGAAGAGGAAGTAGGTACGCAGAAGCAGCTGGGTTTTGATTTCTAGTCAGAATGGAGAAAAAGATTACAAATAGTAGTAAAAGCTGGAATAAAACTTTGTATGGGAATCAGCTACAGAGGAAATATTTCACAGAGGTTACTGAAATTACATTGTGAAATTTTATAGGCCTAATAGTAAGTATCAATTTCTGCCTATTTCAGGGAAAAATAACACATCCTTAATGTGTTCTAAAATCATCATCTGCAGTTTGTCTGACATCACAGTAGAAACATCAATGGGGAGGGAGCTATGGTATGAAGATGGAATGTAGCTTTTCTAAGCAACCATTTGTTGGCCTCTTTTTGGAGAGCGCATGAATAAATTGATGTGTAAAAGGTGAAAGTATGCACCCAAATAGCAAATGTTGTTGAAATACCACAATGAATACTTGTTGAAATGCCAGGTTTGCCCTTTACCGAAAGTAGCATTTAGAAATACAAGCTTTGAATAAATCTTGCATGCCTTGATTTTCATAAAACAGTTACAACCCCAAGTGAGGGCGGATGTGTGTGGGAAGGGGCAGAAGTGTGAGAAGAGGCTATTGAGAGAAGCCGTATAACTTAGACCATCAGAGATACAAAAGCTTCAATGTGAACCCGCTGTTTACTGTTCTATTCGCAGATGTAATTATCTTTACTTAGGGTATAGACAATGTTATGTCTTCCGGTTAAGTCCGAGAGGAATTAAATTATCCTTATGATAATAAACCTATTTACTCTTCTTACTCCAACAGAATAAATCCAGCAGAGCAAGTACAGGTATGTTTTGTACAAGGACATCAATTGCTCTCTGTGGTATAAGCATGTGACCTTGCTTCAATTGCGACGGATATATGAGAAGAAAATCAGCAGTCTTACCACAGGCTCCTGTTTTCACCCTTAAACTTGTTTTCTATATCTGTGTCCATATATGTTACCTCCTTCCTATTGTAACTCAGAACTGTCCATGCCTGGATTATAAAGCCTGTGCGTAGGAAGCCATCCATTCTCACTAATTCTGGATGCTCTTCTTCCAAAATTTTGCCCTACATTTCCTAAATCATGACTTAAATTTATCCTTTCCATCATCATAGAAATGTGTGGCAACATCTCATATTTAATTTTCTTTAATTCTCCATTGACTCACCACACACTGCCAGCAAATGCCCTATTTTCTGTAACATTTCAGAGCTAAACTCTCCAAAGAGAGCTCTCTGTATTTATTGTCTCCATGTTCTTTCCTTGCATTTTTGAGTTCACTCTACTCAGGCTTGTCTCTACCATTCAATTGAAGTGGATCTTGTCAAGCTTTCCAGTGACTTCTTCGTTTCCTCAAACCCATGGTCAACATTCATGCTTTATCTTACTCATTCAGCAGCAACATTTGACACAACTGGTTTGTGAGATCGCAGCCCAGTGGCTCAGCCCCACTAAGAGAGAGAGAATTAACCATAAGATTATGAAATGCATCCCCTTCCTGCAACTTATTTTGAATTCTTGGTCTGGCAATTTGTACATCTCCATTTCTTTGGCGTGGATTACTGGAAAATTACTGTGTTACTTCGGTGGTGTTATTTTCCTCGATTTCTCATATTTCTTGAAGTCTCGTATTGCTTTCTTCATGTTTGAAGAACCGGTCACTTCCTCTAGCCCTTACTGACTAGTTTGGAGAAACACTTTCAACAGTCAGCCTTGTTTGGCATTCGAGGCTCTCTCAGACTTCTTATGGATTGTTCACTCCACACTTCTTGTGTCCTCTTTGTGTTTGTGTGTGTGAATGTGTGTGTGTGTGAATGTGTGTGTGTAGGGTGGAGTGGGAGGTAATCCTTAAGAATCTCTCCCAATCCCTACAAAGCCAGGCCAGGGGCAAGAGCCTCCATTTTGTTTTTCGTAGAGGTGCCTTGAAATGCTGAAGTTCACGCGCCCACTCTCCATCCTGCAGATTCGAGCAGCTTTCTGTGCAGTTTCTGTGAACTATCAGCAAATGCTCACACAGGCCACCTGCAGTGGCATGGGCGGAGCCAGCCCAGAAGCCAAGGGAGGAGGCGCCTGAGCATCGGGACACCTGTGGGACATTTGTGGGGGTGTGCAGTGAGGCATCACAGTGGCTCTGGGACAGACCCCAGATGGCATCCACAAGCAGCTAGAAGGATCTGTGGCCCCTTCCTAATTTCTGAGCCCTGGCTCCCATCTCTTTGTCCCTTTTCTCAGCTCTTGTCCCCCTCCTTACTCCCTCAGCCATGCTTACCACCTCAGTATTCTGGGTGAGGCAAGAAAGAAACCTTTGTGGGCAGCATCTGCACAGCTGGGGAAGTTGACCCTCATTCATTCTGTCGTGCATTTTCCCTGTGGGAGAAATCATGGACTGAGGGTCCTCTCATGGAGCTGAGCTGAGCTCAGGGAGAGGTTGTCTTGAATAAAGTGATACTCCTTACCCTCTTCAAGGTGTGTATTTTTGAAATTTTATCTCCAGTGGTGTGCTGGAACTTCTCTGCTATACTCCCATACCCCACAAAAGTACTCTTCTCTGTGGGTGGCTGTCAAAATTGATGTTACCGTAGGGAGACGATTGCAGAAGACTCCAGTTCTGCCATCTTCTCATACCTCCCACTTTTTAAAAAGATTTTTATTATTTATTTGACACAGAGAGACACAAGCAGGGGGAGCAGCAGGAGAGGGAGAAGCAGGGAGCCCCATGTGAGGCTCGATCCCAGGACCCTGGGATCATGACTGAACTGAAGGAAGGCTAACCGACTGAGCCACTCAGGAGCCCATAACTCCCACTTTTAAGTGTGAGCTGTGCCAGTGACTTCTTCTTAAAGAGCTCAGAGTGCAAAGAGAGGTAGAAAGATCATTTTGCTGTGGAAATCTAACGAACGCTCCTTCCGCTAGGTTAGCAAGAACACCACCAGCAGTAAAAATCATGTCCTTAGTGTGTACCCCTTGATATGGTATGATGATAATGGCCCCTTTACTTCTGTGGTCTCTCTCTAATAACCCATAAGTTCAGTATAATTATGTGGAAGCATTAAGATAAACTCCTCATATAGGTGATATATCCTACAATATACCTGAGGGTACACCTCAACGGTGGAGGGCATCAAAAGCAAGGAAACTCTGAGAAAACTATCACAGCCAAGAGGAGCCTGGGGAGAAATGACAACTAAATATCGTAACATCCTGGATGGGATTCTGGAAGGAAAAGTACATTAGGTAAGAACTAAGGAAATCTGAATACACGTGTATCAACACTAGTTAGTTAATTTTAGCAAATATACGTATATATTTGTTATTAATAAGGGAACTCAATGCAGTAATACAGGGGAACTCTCTGCATTATCTTCGCAATTTTTCTGCATCTCAAATTGTTCTAGAAAATAGTCTGTTACCAAAAATCATTATCACAATTCATGTTAAGCAGTAAGGAAAAATTATATGATTTTTTCTCATTAGACAAAATGAATTAAACATGCATTCTTGATAAAAAACTATCATTAAATTAAGAATACAAAGGAACATACACAACCTGAAACCTCTAATCAGCACAGTATGGCAAGAAAGAAAATCTGGCACACACTCCATGTTGGAAACAAAAAAGTGACCTTGTTTTTATCTTTATAAAGTCTTATGGCATCTATAAAAACATGTAACAAAAAGCTATTTGAACTAATATAAGTTCTGTAAGGTTGCAGGATACCAAATCGATACACAAAAATTACTCATAGGCTAGCAATAATCAGGAAATTGAAATTTAAAATACTATTCACAGAAGACCACACTTTGCAGCTAATCAATGGTGGCAAATAAGCATATAAAGAGATGCTTGATGCCATTAGTCGTAAAGGACAGGCAGATTCAGAGCACAGCGAGAGTGCATACCTCTGACACATCAGAAAGGCTGAGTTTGATGACGCGAGTTGGTGAGGATGAGCAACTGGAATGACCATCAACTTCGATGGAATATAGAAAAGTTAACGCCTACTGATGCTCCAGCCATTCCACTCTAAGTGTTACCAGATGCCAGAAAGTGTGTGTCCATAAACAGACTTTACACAACGCTCACAATAGGTGCATCTGCTAACAGCCTCAATCAGGAGTGACCTGGATGTTCATGGTCAGCAAAGAGACAAACTATGCCACATCCATGTAAGAAATACTCGGCAGTAGGAAAAGAATGAAATATTGATACACAGTATAACTTTGGGGATTCTCAAAGACAATGCCAAGTAAAAGAAGCGATCAGAGTCACAAATTCTAGAAAAATAAACCAGTCTCTGGTTATGGGAATGAGGCACAGAGGTGTAAGGCAGTTCAATAGCACAATTAGGGAATAATAGAGATATTGATTGCTGAAAGCTTTAATATGTGTAAAATTATCAAGTATACAATTTAAATTCTAAACATTGTTTAAAATCTGATAATAGTATTTATGGAGTAGAGATCAAGATAAAACCACTGTTTTTAAAGACAAGATAAATTGAGCAGGCTGAAAGCAAATCTTGGGCAACTGATTCCCATGAGTAAGTGTCAAATTCTATCCTCAGGATTAACTCCCAGCCTTGGAAAGTCTATATCTCTAAGATTCTTATGGTTCTCTCTTTGTTCCATATGTGACTCTTCGAATGAGAAACTATTTCATCACGTGTAAACCTTTCCTGCAATATAGTTCTCAATGGAAATTAACCTGGCAAATATAATTTACATTTATGGGTTATTAATTAGCTCTGCAGAGAGAGTGTGGTTATTTTAAAAGGCTTGCTTAAAACACATAGTCACTTAAGATACAAAAATTAAAGACGCTAGCAGCATATTCATTTGTTTTTGTTTTTTGTTTTTTTAAGATTTTATTTATTTATTTGACAGAGAGAGACAGCCAGCGAGAGAGGAACACAAGCAGGGGAGTGTGGAGAGGAAGAAGCAGGCTCATAGCGGAGGAGTTGATAGCTCGATCCTAGAACGCCGGGATCACGCCCTGAGCCGAAGGCGCACTTAACGCGTGCCACCAGGCGCCCCAGCATATTCATTTGTTAAACAGAGTTTTCTGGAACTGGATATCTTCTCTTTGTTTGCAGTGATTCCCCATCTGTGTTCAAGCAACTTAGAATTCAAAAAGTCCTTGGGGGTGGGGCACCTGGGTGGCTCAGTCTGTTGGCCTGCCTTGCCTCAGGTCATGATCCGAGCCCTGGGATGTCCCCGCATCAGACTCCCTGCTCAGTGGGAGTCTGCTTCTCCTTCTGACCCTCCTCCCTCTCCTGCCTCTCTCTCTCTGTCTCTCTCTAATAAATAAAATCTTTAAAAAAAAAAGTCTTGGGAGCTAAAGGGATGTACATGGGCGGGTAATGAGTCCAACAGAGCAACATCCAAACCAGACCGGTATGAGGTCAATAATGACAGAAGAATCATAATACAAAGAATCTTTAAACATGAACATATCTGAAAATAAACCATATGCTTATTATAATGAATTACCACTATATAAACTTTTTGAAATAAAAGTGATTTGTTTGTTTGTTTAACCAAATATTGGAGCCAAATTATAATTACTCCGGTGAATTGGCTTGTGAGAGTTCAGAGTATTTGGGGACACTTTCATTTTTCCCATAAAGAACTTACACCAACTCACCTTATTAAAACATTGTGGCAGGAAGATTCAGAGGGTCATGGTGTGAGGCTCCTTTCATAACTTACCTGTACAGTAACAAGATTCTAAGATAAAACTGATTAAAATTGAGATTGTAGGTACCAAGTATATTATGAACATTACAATATCATCAATTATGCTTGGATTTTTTCCACCACTGAGTAATAGAAAATGAAATATGGCACAGAAAAATTAAGCAGAATAAGAAATTCTCACTCTTGAAAATGAGAGTTTTATTAGTACATTTGTCGTGAGTTTTTCTATTGTATTAGTTCTTGGCATTAGACTCTTAGAAAAGCTAACGAGAATTTAGTTACACTGAATTAAGTCTGTTGTTAAATGTATTATGCAGCATAAAGATATTATAAGGACCTCTCTGAACACTATGCTACAACCAGTTTTCCAGGGGTTAACCCCGCTATAAATATTTACTTCAGTAGATAAAGAACTAACAAAAATATTTTTAAAGCATTCAAAATGACTAAATGCTTCAATTAGGGAAAAGTGCTATATCTTTAGAAAAATGCTAACTTATTTAACTAACAAACAGTAATAAATGAAAATACATTGCATTCTCCATAATAAAAATCCTATTTTTTTTTTTGAGAAAAATGAACTCAATTACCTGCTTCAAAACCTTATTTTTGTTTGCCCTTTTAATGATGCAGGGTCCATGTATACAAAATGCTCGTGTCAATCTTCTCATATTTTGTACTTAGTCAATGAAGAGAATATATTTTTAAAAAATTGTTCTTTTATCCATTTATTCTGTGTCAAGCAAAAATCTTAAAGTAAATGCCAAAACAGAAAAGTAATATGTCCCCTAAATGACAAGTCTGCGTGAATTTATAATCAAGGGCTCAACAGTGCTGAAGTATACAGTAGGATGTACAGCTGAACACAGTAGGCACTTAGCTGAAATACACCATGGAGGCGAAACTGTGAATCGTGTTGAAAAGCAGCTTAAAATAGATGATAAAAAAGAGTCTTATGCTAAATGCTAGACGCAAAAATTGGTACCTTTATGACTTTTCTACTAGTGTTGAGATTTAAATTCTAACCAGGAGATAATTGACCTGAATCAAATGCACCTATAAAGCAGTGACATTTTCAAGAAATAGTTAATTCTGGGGAAAAATAAGGAATTTCTCTATCTCATGCCAAGATAATTTTCAGATGATTTGTAATAGAGTTTTGCAAAGAAGAGTTTTGCTATATAAAAAGTGTGCTGTAATTTGATAATCTGAATCACACTTTGTGCTTAGCTATCACTAAATGACACGCTATTTATGAACATTTTCGAGCGTGTTGAAAGGTCTGTGGTTTTACTGTATTTACAGCAAGAATTCAGATAAAAATTCTCACTTCTCTCAGAAAAGTTGACCAGCTTTCAGAAATGCCACGCTACCCCAGGGCACACAGTGCTAGACGCTAACTGGCTCCTGCAAAAACAATGAAACAAAGTACACACAGTTATTGTTGCTTCTTGGTTAAGACTATGGGTCCTGAGCGAAGGATTCATGCTCAAATTCCCATCTATTGGCAGTTGACATAAAGACAGAGTTTGCATTTATTTAGGTATTTAGAAGTTATCAGAGAACTGAATATTTTTTAATGATTTATAAATAATCTATCTTTTTAAACTTTTGTAAGAGGCACATAATAAGAGCAGTTTTCTGAGAAAAATAAGTATTCTTTCTATATTTTTGAAGAAAAAGAAAGGATGGAAGAAATCATTTGCACGTTGTTAAAAATAATATAAACTAACACTGTTTCTGTGAAAACCGTTTTCTGATGACTGCTGTGGAAGTTTGGGTCCCCCCAAATCCATACATGAAAGCCCAAACCAGATTGTGACGGTATTTGGAGGCAGGATCTTTGGCGCCCTCATGAATGGGATTAGTGCCCTTACTAAGAGATAAGAGAAGAATGATTCTCACCGTTTTGTGAGGATACAGCAAGGAATCATTCACCAGCAAAACAGGAAAGGGGTTTCACCAGAAGTTAAATTAGTCCGCACCTGACCTTGAACTTCCCAGGCTCCAGAACTATGAGAAACATGTTTCTGTTCTTAAGCCACCCAGTCTAAGGCATTTTTGTTAGAAGGGGCCCGAACAAACACGGAACTCAAATTTTTGTCTTAATTTTAAATATTAGTGACTGAGCTATCAGAAAGAACGAGTTCTCAACATTTGCTACAACATGGACGGCACTGGAGGAGATAATGCTAAGTGAAATAAGTCAAGCAGAGAAAGACAACTATCATATGATTTCTCTCATCTATGGAACATAAGAACTAGGATGATTGGTAGGGGAAGAAAGGGATAAAGAAAGGGGGGGTAACCAGAAGGGGGAATGAAACATGAGAGACTATGGACTATGAGAAACAAACTGAGGACTTCAGAGGGGAGGGGGGTGGGGGAATGGGATAGACCGGTGATGGGTAGTAAGGAGGGCACATATTGCATGGTGCACTGGGTGTTATACACAACAAATGAATCATCGAGCCTTACATCGGAAACCGGGGATGTACTGTATGGTGACTAACATAATATAATAAAAAATCATTAAAATAAAAAAAAAATAAGACATTGCTGAGGGACGCCTGGGTGGCTCAGTCAATTAAGTGTCTGACTTCAGGTCAGGTCCTGATCTCAGGGTCCTGGGATTGAGTCCTGCTTCGAGCTCCCTGCCCAGTGGGGAGTCTGCTTCTCCCTCACCCTCTGCCTGCCACTCCCCCTGCTTATGTGCTCTCTCTGTGTCAAATAAATACAAATCTTTTAAAAAATAATAAAAAATAAAACATTGCTGTATGAGTAAGTAAATAAATGAATGATTAAAAAATAAGTTGTAAGGTGTCCACATGCAACTACCTGCCTTATAGGAATGTAAATTTAAACGAAAATGTTTAATGATATCTTTGGTTACTTAACTTCTGTAAATCCCAGTTTCCTCATCAGTAAAGTCAGGATAAAATGATACATCCTCCACTGTTTTCTTGCAATAAGCACACAGAATGCTTTTTATCCTTTCTATGGTATATCCATATATTCGTTTCCCATGATTAAGCTTCTAAGCACACTATGCTGTTGGATAGTTGTTTCTAAGCACTTCTTCCCACTTACCCTTCAACACGTCGCAGCCTTCACAATCTGTGTGTAAATGGGGAAACTGAGGCTTGTCCGCAGTCTTACAGCCATAAGAGGCATAGCTGTAATTCACACTCTGGACTTCCAGCTCCAGGCCTAGGATTGTCTCCATTATACCACATCGCATTGCCATGGCGTTCAGTGAATCACGTGGATTTCTCCTTCTCCTCTGGCTACAAAATGCATATCAAATAGCAACGTGGAGGGAAAGTAACACGGATCTGGAATGCATGCATTCATTCAACCAAAACTGGGTCCGCTGTGTGAAATGCGCTGTTCTCGATGCTGAGGGTAAGGCAGCAGATAAGACAATATCCCTGATCTTACGGATATTTCACTGACGTAACAGAGGCATCTATTTAGTCCTGTATGGTACTTGTGGACCTACGTGCAGGCTAAGGGGACAGGCTTGTCAGGAGAGACGTAGCTGAGGATGCTATAATCCAGCACGAGCTGAAGGACATAAAGAAGCCAGCCATGCACATATGCAGGCAGAGGGAATGACCAGGGCCGAGGAGCTGGGAGGGCAGCATGCCTGATGAGCGGCAGAGGCAGCAGTAGGTCGTGTGGCTGGAACTCTGAGCAAGCAGGCGACGCAGGAACCAAGCCAGGGCCAAAGCAGGTGGGGTCTTGCACACCCTATGAAGAACTTGGAACCTATCAAATATGGAGAACGTCCTTGGAGAGTTGAAGGAGGCATGCCATGCGTGATCTGATTTCACCTTTTGAAAATACTTTGTTCTGACTGAAATAAACCCTTCTGATTTCCCAGTACTGAAAATGAAAGTGCAAAGCAACATTTCCATTATGAGCACTGTTTCCTGAGCACTTACATGTGTCTGGTTCCAGCCTAAGCATTCTACACTGAATATCTGATTTAATCCTTGCAGACACATTGTGACATAGGGAGTATGTTTATCCTCGACAGCTGCCTGGGTGATTAGTGGCAAAGGCAGGATTTGAAACTTGGACTCCTTGATGCCAAGGTCAAACGTTGCCAACTATTCAAAATGCTTTATAACTGATGAATAGCACCTGTGAGCTCACACACATCAATCAACAAAAGTACGTCGCGATACGGCTAAATATATTTATGATAAGGAAATAACTTCGGTATTCAACAAGTGAAATGTAGAAATCGTCTTCATTCCTGCTGAACCTCTGTGAAATCTTTAACAACTTACTACAGGGCTGACAAGACACCACAGCAGCCCCGAAGTTAAAGACTTGGCACTTCTAAGTGCAGTCATCCCCACAACTTGTCCCCCGCCCCCACGAGTGTATCCTGGTCTACAGCATTTTACTTCTGAGTATCAGGTCACCGATAAACAGAAATTACGTGCTCACCCAGTTGTTCACAGGTGGAGTGAGCACTGAATGTCTGTTTGCACGGTGGGGTGAGGGTGCAGAATGAGAACGGATGACCCGATCTCACCCACGCCCTTAGAGCATCTCCAACCGAGTGTGTAACAGGTGGGCTCTGCCTGTGGCCTCTGCTAGGAAACCAAATCACAGTACTCTATCTCTCAGGATAGAGCATATATAAAGGGCAATGTAAGCATGCATGCCGAGAGCTGAAGATAAATAAGTTCTGCCCGAACCTCTTATGAAATGTGGAAGATTCTCGCTGATAATAATCAGAGATTATGGAAATAATGTTGAGCTCTTCAATATGAGTGCTAACTATATGAAGCTGATATACGTGGTAAGGTTTAAAGTAAGTGTGGGGGGCGCCTGGGTGGCACAGCAGTTGAGCGTCTGCCTTCGGCTCAGGGCGTGATCCCGGCGTTATGGGATTGAGCCCCACATCAGGCTCCTCCACTGTGAGCCTGCTTCTCCCTCTCCCACTCCCCCTGCTTGTGTTCCCTCTCTCGCTGGCTGTCTCTATCTCTGTCGAATAAATAAATAAAATCTTTAAAAAAATAAATAAATAAAAAGTAAAGTAAATGTGGGCTCTCTTTCTTAATGCTAACACCAAAAAAGAGTTAACCTGTAGGATTGTTTTAAGTACATGAGCCATGGGTAACTCCTCTGTATGAATGTCCAACTTCACGAATTAAATATATTCTAGGATAAGAGATTTGTACAACTCTTCAGTGCGTTTAATGAGCACACGAGCCCTGGGGACTGAGATTAGCAACTACAAACGTAGAAATGTTAATTGAAACTTAAATGAACTGTCTTTTGCTGGGGGGAAGAGCATTCCTTAATGCTCGCGTTGGCTGACTGCCTTCGCCACACTAACACTCACCTCCTACCGTCGTTAGACCCTTGGTGCAAATGAGTTTCTGTGTTACAGCTTCCTTCTCCAGAAGACAGGAATGATCAGGAAGGATGATGAGTAAATATTAATGCTGATATCTTGAAAATCAGTATTTCAAGTATGAAGACGCTCTTGTTTTCAAACCTTGGCAGGACCAAGTGCCAGCTGTTGGCACAAAGGCAATAAGGTAGTTCTGCAAAGTGGGCTTCAAGTTCAACAATCACATGACCTACACAACCCCATAAGCATGTGGGTGTTCAGCTCCCCCAAGGGCAACCAAGTCGGTTATCTATAAGGTGATAGTCATTGTTCTGGGCAATCTAAAATAATTTCATTCCGAATGAAAGGCATCAGTTTTGCCATTCATCAAATTGTACTAAAAAATCCAGGTAAGTTTCTGGACTAGTCCGTTCAAATTTATTTTCAAGATACAACTACTTCGGCGCATATTGAAGGTAAATTTGTTAATGCATTTGATAACAAATTGGAATTATTTTTGGAACACTTAGGGCCCATTTTCTCTCCATTAACCTGTTGGATTCCTGGGACTGCTCTGACAAATTACACGAACGGTGGCTTAAAACAACAGAAATTTATTGTTTCACAGTTTTTGGGAGCAGCAGTCTGAAATCAGTGTGTCCGCAGGACAGTTCCTTCTGGAGCTCTGAGAAGCATCTGCTTCGTGCTTCCCTCCTACCTGCTGGTGCTGCCTTCAACCTCTGTGCCCAAGCTAGTAGGCCCACAGGGCCAGTCTCCGCCCCCACCTCGGGGCCTTCCTGTTTCTCTCTTCTGTCCCTGTCTCTCCTTTTCCTATAAGGACATTTGTCATTGGATTCAGGACCCAACGGATTAATCCAGGATGACCTCATCTTGAGATCCTTAAGTTAATTACACCTGCAAATACTCCTTTTCCAAATAAGGTCACATTCAGGGTACTGGCGGTTAGGACTTGGATGTATCTTTTTTTTGAGGTACAGCACTAAATGTACTACAATTTGCAGGGTAAAACTGATGTAACTGGGCTTTAGGCGATTTCCTTTCAACATCCTTTTCAAAAAGATTAGGGGAAAAAAACTCGTATTGAAGTTTAGGGGATGAACCATCATATTCATCAATGCACTAGAACTGCTTATGACTTACTTTAAGATAAAACGCTTCTGAGTCTCGTCAAATTTGTTTAGACACAGTCTTCAAGAAAAGGGTGTTATGTTTCATTTTGCTTTTTTGTTTTGCACATGTATGTCTTTAAATTTGCTAGTATAGGGGCTCCTGGGTGGCTCAGTCGGTTAAGCATCTGCCTTTGGCTCCGGTTATGATTCCAGGGTCCTGGGATCCAGTCCCACATCCGGCTTGGCACTCAGCGGGGAGTCTGCTTCTCCCTCTGCCCACCCCCCCATTCATGCCCTATCATGTGCACTCTCGCTCGCTCTTTTTCTCTCATAAATAAATAAATCTTTAAAAAATAAAAAATAAAATAATCTGCTTCTATATTAAAATCTAATTTTTTTAAAAAATAGCTTATTCAGAAACTCATGCAGATATAAGTAATGAAATTTCATCGTAGCTTAATTTTGGTCCTAAGTATAATAATAGTAATGATAATAATAAAAATAAGGTAATGAAGAGGCTGTCATATCTTGTGTTCTTCAGATAGATATTTTTCTAGAAAACTCAAGTTAATGAAAGTTATAGACCTTTAATTAAATGTTTACTCTCTTCTTTATCCAGTTTTATATTGTTTGATTGTTTACATTTGTCTGTAAGAGTTATTTATTTGCTCTTAATGACAGGAAAAAGAAGTCCAATATATAGCCCGACGCCAACCATTATCCTTTCAATCATGAGACAGTCTATTCATATCACAGTGATTCAGAAGTATTTTGTAGCAGGTATTGGGCTTGAGATTGAGAATTCGAGATTGAGAATTCAAGATTGAGAATTCAACGGTGAATCTGGCACTAAAAAGTTTCCTCAAGACACTCGGTGCTGCGGAGTTGCAATCAGGCCAGAAAATAAGACTCCGGGAGGATGAGAAGAGAGACTGAATGGGATCGAGTGGTCCAAGGATTATTTCAGGGGAGGCTTAGTCTCTAAACTGAGAGGTGAAAGTTCTGATGGGATTAATATTTTTTAAAAATCACTGACATGATAACCTAAGTAAATGTCTTCTTATTAACTTTTAATGTACTCACAGATAAGGCAATTAGCTTGGGCACTTAATTGTACAAAATTCCTGGGGGTTCTAAGAACAGTCACGTCAGATTTCACATGTGAATCAGAGCCCAGTAGGAGAGATAAGATTTGGCATATTGAATTGGTGAGTTGATGTTTCTCTAATCCTTGACTTCTTTTTCCTGGCTTAATTACTTTCTTGGTAACGTCTAACATTTTATTTCAAGAAAGATTATGCTTTAAAAAGACTGTCACCACAGAACAGGATCTGAAGTTTTAAGAAATCACATTAATTTCCCTACATCAGATTGCTTATAAACAGTCTCTTCTCCATTTTTCTGTTTCTTTATTTATAATAACCTTATTATTTTTACGATGCAGTCATTTTACTGTGGAAAATTTAATCCACGTCATATTTGAGTATAATCTCTCCCTCATGAGCTTGATAATAGGTATTTGTTTTTTGTATTTAAAATAATTGCTTCCTACAGTCTTTTCCTTAAGAAATTTGAAAGTGAGTCCTTTGAGGATGTCCATAAGTATTTCTTTCGTAATTCCATAATTCTAAAGGGACTAATGTACTTTATATAATAGGCCTGAGCATGTCCATTGGATCAGGGCAGGTGATTGGACCCTTGGTCTTCCTCTTATCTATAAGGGAAAAGGCAGAGCCGATTTGAATGGTAACATCCTGCCACCCACTAAGACTTGACCTATTGGTGCTCACGGATGTCGGGCCTCAGTGGCAGAGAACCCCGCTTCCTCTCACACCTGCCGAAGCTCGGAGTGTCCTTGGTTCCTGCCAACAACTAAATATCCAGCACTGTCTCTCTCTCCTTATGTCCGTCCCTCCCTCTGGTCCACACCCCTCACCACCACCACCCCAGCTTCTTTGCCTAAAAGCAAGAAATCAAGGCAGTCTTTGCTGCAGGTTGTTCTCTTGTTAAAGTCAAAAGAAGTAAAAATTCCAAGTTTGGCTTCAGGCCTCAGCTGTGTTCCACCCGTCAGTTTTTTCCAGACAGAATCTGCCCTGAGATATATTGAGCGGCTTTATATCTTAGGTAGTTTGAGGGCTGTGAATATATACTTTTTTTTTGTGACAGAACTCAGGAAGGAAGGATGGGTAAGACTTAGGCCCTTGATGTATAATGCAATATGATAAAAGAAGTATATTCATTAATTTGGGAAGAGAAGAACTACACAATCAATTAAAAAAAAAAAAAGAATGCTTCTTCTGTGCCAACCCCTTGCTGTGCACAGCAAAGTTAATGAGATTATCAAGCCTCATCCAGGAGCTGAAGTTTTTAATCCCAAGCATTCACCTATGGAATAACAGAAGCCATGCTGGCAAATGCTGAGTTAAGGGAGTTTCTCACCAAAGTGGAATTTCTGCTGAGCCTTGGAGAATATGGTCTCAAGTAAGAGGACAATTGGGTTGAGGAAACTGACTTGACTTTCATTTAAAATGCAAATCTAGCCTCCTTCAAAAGAAAGTTTGGCTGGTCTTGAAATATTAAGTATATAAGATATGATCACAAAAAGACATACATGAAATATTATTCACATTTTTTAATTGGCTGATATTTAATTGACTCCTTGGGGAAAATGCCTTAAGTTAATGTTAAGAAATCGACTCCTTTATGCTTGCATGCATCCAAAGTCTTCAATTAAACACCACTGATTAATCATGAACTAGTTAAAACTTAGTTTATTCTAGAAATGTAATATACAGAGTGGTCTTTAAAAATGTTCCTTCTGCTGTGATATTTCTAAGAAATTTAACGATGGGGAATTTTTTTTCTCTTAGAGAGAAAGTGCAAGAGAGGGAGGGGAGGGACAGAGGGACAGAGAGAATCTTAAGCAGGGCTCCACATGCAGTGCGGAGCCAATACAGGGCTCGATCTCACAACCCTGAGATCATGACCTGAGCCAAAATCAGGAGTTGGATGCTTAACCGACTGAGCACCCAGGCGCCCCTGGATAGGGAAATATTATCATCTCAAGTTTTGTCTAGAGAAAAGCAGCTATAAAATTGCAATCTCAGTTTCTGGATGGTTGCATGATGCAGTGAGTCTGTCCCCAACACGTCAGTTATTTATATTGGGCAAATACATATTTTCATTCTTTCATAAAAAGTAATCATTGTGGATCAAGTGGTACAAAAAAAGAGGCTACTCCTCGTGAGTCATAAGAAATCACGTGATAACTAAACGTAGGTTGTAAGAGCCCCGCCTGAACTGATAGAAGGTTGGGTCAGACACCTCGCTTGCTTGTGGGTCAGGTGGCTTCTTTCAAAGAGTGTTGGGAGGCACAGGGGAATTGAAAAAGCTTGCAAGTTACTATCCTTTTCAGGGGTAAACTGACTTTGCCAAATGTTTTTGTGCCACAGCAAATGTTCCTCATTCTTTCTCTTACTAAGTAAAATTTTTCTAGGATTTTGGAGGTTATCCCTTTCCGACGGTGGTTCTCAACTTTGGCTGTGCGTTTGAACCCCATGGAGAGGCTTTAACTGGAGTGCTCCGGCTGCATTTACCTGGACCAGGTAAATCAGAATCTCTGCCCATGTGACCAAAGCGTTGGTCCTTTTTAGAGCCCCCCGATGAACCCCAGGTGCATCCAGATCTGAAAACCACTCTTTTGAGAGTATGAGGAGTCACTCAATAAACAGTTATTTAGAACGGGAGTTCTCAGCCCTGTGTCCAAGTGTTTTTTAAAAGATGGTGTTGTATCTTATTCTTAAAATAGCACACATACGTGGGATAACTTTTAACAATAAATGTAAACCAGTCTTCCTCTTAGAGAGGAGTTTAAGAGAGGTCGCCTCCTCTGAATCTGAGACAAAGATTTTCTGTGTCTTCGAGAGACAAAGCTACCTGCCCACCGTCCCAGACGTCGTGAGAACACTGCTTTCTCTAACTCACTTTCCACGCACAGTGGAGATTTGGTTTTTAGCACAAGGAGGACCACTGAAAGCAGGAATATAGTCATCTGGGTAAGAAGACAGGCTTCAGTGTATGGTGGACCCTGAATGGTCTCCACGTTCCCATCAATGTCCCTAAATTTTAGACACTTTTGTTTCTGATCTCCTTCCCCCTTTTTATTTTTTAATTTTTTTAAATTTTTTTAAAGATTTTATTTATTTATTTGACAGAGAGAGAGACAGCCAGCGAGAGAGGGAACAGAAGCAGGGGAAGTGGGAAAGGAAGAAGCAGGCTCCCAGAGGAGGAGCCCGATGTGGGACTCGATCCCAGAACGCCGGGATCATGCCCTGAGCCAAAGGCAGACGCTTAACGACTGAGCCACCCAGGCGCCCCTCCTTCCTCCTTTTTAAAGAACATTTACTAAGAAAACATGCAATTGTTCCCTTTGGGAGAATGTCAGTCTCCCAAGCTCTGGCCAGTTTTACAAGCCCAGAAATGTCTTCTTCCAAGACCTGAGGACTGTGGCTTTGAAATGGAAGCACTGAAGGAGATAACAGCCTGGTCTTCCAGTCTCCGTGGGAGCTGAGGAGCCCAACTTCAGTAAATAACAATTAACAGGCACAGATGGCCCAATCACATCTGCAAACTCAAGAATAGCTCAGTGTGTCTGTGTATCCCAGTGATCAAACCCCCTCCCCATGGCATCTTCAGTCCCTTTCCAGGGACTCACTTAGGGCTGAACACCCTCCTGCTTTGTTGTTTCACTGGAGTTGAGTTTAGGCTCTCTGTCTTACTGAAATCGTTGTGAATACTGTCTTCCTTGCCTGTTTAACTTGTCTGGTGCAATTCTTACTTTAACTACCTGTATTTCATACCTGTTCTATCACTTACTAGCAACGAGATACCAGGGCAAAGTGTTTCAAATCTCTAGCCCGCCTTCAGCAAAATGGGGGAAAAAAGATAATAGTAATTGTCTGGGAGGGTTGTTCTGAGGACACGTGGTTTCAGTTAATGGCCTAGTGATTTGGTTGCACTCACACACTGCTCACAAGCCTGCCTGAGCATGTGGGGGAAAAAAGATGGGTTCTCAAGCCAAATCTGGGCGGGGTTGCTGGAAGAAGAGGAATAAAGCATGAGCAGACACAAAGAACATGGAATTCTAGGTGTTGTTTCATACATTACTGCTCCCAGGAGGGAACAGCCATACCTTCCCCTCTTCGGCACAAGCCTCCCTCACTTGAAGCAAATCACCTGCCCATGTGTACAAAATGCCTAATAACGTCACCTATAAATGATTTTCCGGCTATTTAAGGCTCTGCTACATTGAAGTACATGGTACCAGAAACCGAAAGTAACTGAAAACCCAGTTGTGACACGAGGAGGCCTTGGTGCACAGACCGTGAGTGGTGATTCACCTTCCGAGGGTGTGTGGACAAGTCATTGAAATGCTCTCAGTCTCGCACCTGGGTGGCTCAGTTGGTTCAGCGTCCAACTCTCGACTGGGGCTCAGGTCATGATCTCAGGGTTGTGGGATCGAGCCCTGCCTGGGGCTCTGTGCTCAGCATGGAGTCTGCTTGCGATTCTCCCTCTGCCTCTCCCCAGTTGCACTCTCCCTAAAAAATACAAAACAAAACAAAAAATGTTCTCAATTTCAGTCCTCCTATGTAAAGTAATTGGATTGCAATAAATGGTATGTGACGATTACCTTACAACTTTGATTCTCTCTCCTCGGGGGATGCTCACATCTTCTCAAAGGTGAGATGCAGAGTCATGTTCAAAAGCAAACCTTTTTAATATTTTTAGTTTAAATAATTCATAAAATTCAGTTGCACAGAATATCCTTTGATTCTCCCTTTTTACTCTTGCCTATCTTATTGTATAAAAATCATATTGTCTATTCCCAAAAGTTTGAGGTGTGTTGGTTTCCATACCCCAGAAAACTTGGCTGGCTGTCCGTCTCTTACGGCTCTTCTGCTATGCTTCACCTACTTGCTCAGCATTTCCCATCGCTCTCATCGAAGTCACTGAAGTATTTTATGGTGCTTCCTTTCAATGTGACAGTTCGTGCATCTAGTCAAATGATGAAATAAGATCATCTTTAAACTGACAATAAACAAAAAATGAAATGCTATTTATTCAAACCGAACATACACAGCCCACATATTTAAAGTTTACACCATGGATTTGGATCAATCTAGGATAGCACCGTGAAATTATCGATCTTCCACTTATATTTTTAATTCAATAATTTATTTGCTTAGTGCCTATTGTGAACCTGGAACTAAAACAGTACAGTTCTTAAAATTCTCGTGGTGCTTACAGACTGATGGAAAGGTAAAGAATAAAGACAAAGGACAAGTAAATATTCCATTGCAATTCTAACAAATGATAATAGGGACCTACCTTAGAGTCTGATGAAAATCTGTAAACGAAGGACCTAAACCAATGAGGCACAAAAATTTCTCTGAGGAAATTATATTTAAATTTCAGAGGGTGGTAATTACTCTTAAACACACACACACACACTGATGTGTTTCATTGTTTCTTTTTTTAAAATTTAAATTCAATTAGCCAACATATAGCAGTACATCGTTAGTCTCAGATGCAGTGTCCAATAATTTATCAGTTGCATATAACACATCACATCACGTGGCCCTCTTAATGACCATCACTCAATTTGTTTCATTGTTTCTAAATTCAAATGTATATGTATATATATAGTTTTTTAAAGATTTTATTTATTTATTTTCAAGAGAAAGTGAGCGAGAGCATGAGAGGGCAGAGGGAGAGGGAGAAGTAGACACCCCGCTGAGTGGGGAGCCCGATGTGGAACTCAATCCCGGGACTCTGCGATCATGACCTGAACTGAAGGCAGTTGCTTAACCAACTGAGCCACCCAGGCGCCCATAAATTCAAATGTATATTGAGTTTCTACCATGGTCTTTTAAGTGTGAGAGGCTCTGTGAGGGATGTAAAAATATTTCTGTATGTAAGGAACTTACCCAATCAAAAAAGAAAAGTCTCTTTGAGACATATCATTTCAAGAGAGTCTATTACTAAGCGTCAAATAGTACAGACAAGTATAATACTTTCCAGAGGAAGGTGGCCTAACATATTTGCTGTTGGTAGTTACAGCAGTGAATGGAAGAGGAAGTAGGTACGCAGAAGCAGCTGGGTTTTGATTTCTAGTCAGAATGGAGAAAAGATTACAAATAGTAGTAAAAGCTGGAATAAAACTTTGTATGGGAATCAGCTACAGAGAGGAAATATTTCACAGAGGTTACTGAAATTACATTGTGAAATTTTATAGGCCTAATAATAAGTATCAATTTCTGCCTATTTCAGGGAAAAAATAACACATCCTTAATGTGTTCTAAAATCATCATCGTGCAGTTTGTCTGACACTACAGTAGAAACATCAATGGGGAGGGAGCTTAGGTAGCAAATAGATGGAATGTAGCTTTTCTAAGCAACCTATTTGTTGGCCTCTTTTTGGAGAGCGCATGAATAAATTGATGTGTAAAAGGTGAAAGTATGCACCCAAAATAGCAAATGTTGTTGAAATACCACAATGAATACTTGTTGAAATGCCAGGTTTGCCCTTTACCGAAAGTAGCATTTAGAAATACAAAGCTTTGAATAAATCTTGCATGCCTTGATTTTCATAAAACAGTTACAAGCCTCAAGTGAGGGCGCGGATGTGTGTGGGAAGGGGCAGAAGTGTGAGAAGAGGCTATTGAGAGAAGCCGTGTATAACTTAGACCATCAGAGATACAAAAGCCTTTCAATGTGAACCCGCTGTTTACTGTTCTATTCGGCAGATGTAATTATCTTTACTTAGGGTAATAGACAATGTTATGTCTTCCGGTTAAGTCCGAGAGGAATTAAATTATCCTTATGATAATAAACCTATTTACTCTTCTTACTCCAACAGAATAAATCCAGCAGAGCAAGTACAGGTATGTTTTGTACAAGGACATCAATTGCTCTCTGTGGTATAAGCATGTGACCTTGCTTCAATTGCACGGATATATGAGAAGAAAATCAGCAGTCTTACCACAGGCTCCTGTTTTCACCCTTAAACTTGTTTTCTATATCTGTGTCCATATATGTTACCTCCTTCCTATTGTAACCATGAACTGTCCATGCCTGGATTATAAAGCCTGTGCGTAGGAAGCCATCCATTCTCACTAATTCTGGATGCTCTTCTTCCAAAATTTTGCCCTCATTTCCTAAATCATGACTTAAATTTATCCTTTCCATCATCATAGAAATGTGTGGCAACATCTCATATTTAATTTTTCTTTAATTCTCCATTGACTCCCACAGCACACTGCCAGCAAATGCCCTATTTTCTGTAACATTTCAGAGCTAAACTCTCCAAAGAGAGTCTCTGTATTTATTGTCTCCATGTTCTTTCCTTGCATTTTTTGAGTTCACTCTACTCAGGCTTCTGTCTCTACCATTCAATTGAAGTGGATCTTGTCAAGCTTTCCAGTGACTTCTACGTTCTCCAAACCCATGGTCAACATTCATGCTTTATCTTACTCATTCAGCAGCAACATTTGACACAACTGGTTTGTGAGATCGCAGCCCAGTGGCTCAGCCCCACTAAGAGAGAGAGAATTAACCATAAGATTATGAAATGCATCCCCTTCCTGCAACTTATTTTGAATTCTTGGTCTGGCAATTTGTACATCTCCATTTCTTTGGCGTGGATTACTGGAAAATTACTGTGTTACTTCGGTGGTGTTATTTTCCTCGATTTCTCATATTTCTTGAAGTCTCGTATTGCTTTCTTCATGTTTGAAGAACCGGTCACTTCCTCTAGCCCTTACTGACTAGTTTTGGTGAGAAACACTTTCAACAGTCAGCCTTGTTTGGCATTCAGAGGCTCTCTCAGACTTCTTCTATGGATTTGTTCACTCCACACTTCTTGTGTCCTCTTGTGTTTGTGTGTGTGAATGTGTGTGTGAATGTGTGTGTGTAGGGTGGAGTGGGAGGTAATCCTTAAGAATCTCTCCCAATCCCTACAAAGCCAGGCCAGGGGCTAAGAGCCTCCATTTTGTTTTTCGTAGAGAGGTGCCTTGAAATGCTGAAGTTCACGTGCCCACTCTCCATCCTGCAGATTCGAGCCAGCTTTCTGTGCATATTTGTGAACTATCAGCAAATGCTCACACAGGCCACCTGCAGTGGCATGGGCAGGGAGCCAGCCACAGAAGCCAAGGGAGGGAGGCGTCTGGAGCATCGGGGACACCTGTGGGACATTTGTGGGGGTGTGCAGTGAGGCATCACAGTGGCTCTGGGACAGACCCCCAGATGGCATCCACAAAGCAGCTAGAAGGATCTGTGGCCCCTTCCTAATTTCTGGGCCCTGGCTCCCATCTCTTGTCCCTTTTCCCAGCTCTTGTCCCCCTCCTTACCTCTCAGCCATGCTTACCACCTCAGTATTCTGGGTGAGGCAAGAAAGAAATTCCCTTTGTGGGCAGCATCTTGCACAGCTGGGGAAGTTGACTCCTCATTCATTCTGCTCGCATTTTTCCCTGTGGGAGAAATCATGGACTGAGGGGTCCTCTCATGGAGCTGAGCTGAGCTACATAGGGGAGAGGTTGTCTTGAATAAAGTGATACTCCTTACCCTCTTCAAGGTGTGTATTTTTGAAATTTTATCTCCAGTGGTGTGCTGGAACTTCTCTGCTATACTCCCATACCCCCACAAAAGTACTCTTCTCTGTGGGTGGCTGTCAAAATTGATGTTACTGTAGGGAGACGATGGTAGAAGACTCCAGTTCTGCCATCTTGCTCATACCTCCCACTTTTTTAAAAAAGATTTTTATTATTTATTTGACACAGAGAGAGCACAAGCAGGGGGAGCAGCAGGAGAGGGAGAAGCAGGGAGCCCCATGTGAGGCTCGATCCCAGGACCCTGGGATCATGACCTGAACTGAAGGAAGACGCTTAACCGACTGAGCCACTCAGGAGCCCATAACTCCCACTTTTAAGTGTGAGCTGTGCCAGTGACTTCTTCTTAAAGAGCTCAGAGTGCAAAGAGAGGTAGAAAGATCATTTTGCTGTGGAGAAATCTAACGAACGCTCCTTCCGCTAGGTTAGCAAGAACACCACCAGCAGTAAAAAATCATGTCCTTAGTGTGTACCCTTGATATGGTATGATGATAATGGCCCTTTACTTCTGTGGTCTCTCTCTAATAACCCATAAGTTCAGTATAATTATGTGGAAGCATTAGATAAACTCCTCATATAGGTGAATATCCTACAATATACCTGAGGGTACACCTCAAACGGTGGAGGGCATCAAAAGCAAGGAAACTCTGAGAAACTATCACAGCCAAGAGGAGCCTGGGGAGAAATGACAACTAAATATACAGTAACATCCTGGATGGGATTCTGGAAGGGATGAAGTACATTAGGTAAGAACTAAGGAAATCTGAATACACGTGTATCAACACTAGTTCGTTAATTTTAGCAAATATACCGTATATATTTGTTATTAATAAGGGGAACTCAATGCAGTAATACAGGGGAACTCTCTGCATTATCTTCGCAATTTTTCTGTACATCTCAAATTGTTCTAGAAAATAGTCTGTTACCAAAAAATCATTATACACAATTCATGTTAAGCAGTAAGGAAAAAATTATATGATTTTCTCATTAGACAAAATGAATTAAACATGCATTCTTGATAAAAACTATCATTAAATTAAGAATACAAAGGAACATACACAACCTGTAAACCTCTAATCAGCACAGTATGGCAAGAAAAAGAAAATCTGGCACACTTCCATGTTGGAAACAAAAAAGTGACCTTGTTTTTATCTTTATAAAAAGTCTTATGGCATCTATAAAAAACATGTAACAAAAAAAGCTATTTGAACTAATATAGAGTTTCGTAAGGTTGCAGGATACCAAATCGATACACAAAAATTAATTCATAGGCTAGCAATAATCAGAAATTGAAATTTAAAAATACTATTCACAGAAGCACCACACTTTAGCAGCGAAGATACAATGGTGGCAAATAAGCATATAAAGAGATGCTTGATGCCATTAGTCGTAAAGGACAGGCAGATTCAGAGCACAGCGAGATGTGCATACCTCTGCACACATCAGAAAGGCTGAGTTTGATGACGCCGAGTATTGGTGAGGATGTGGAGCAACTGGAATGACCATCAACTTCTGATGGGAATATAGAAAATTTAACGCCTACTGTATGCTCCAGCCATTCCACTCCTAAGTGTTAACCCAGATGCCAGAAAGTGTGTGTCCATAAACAGACTTTACACCAACGCTCACAATAGGTGCATCTGTAACAGCCTCAATCAGGAGTGACCTGGATGTTCATGGTCAGGCAAAGAGACAAACTATGCCACATCCATGTAATGAAATACTCGGCAGTAGGAAAAGAATGAAATATTGATACACAGTATAACTTTGGGGATTCTCAAATAATAATGCCAAGTAAAAGAAGCCAGATCAGAGTACACAAATTCTAGAAAATATAAACCAGTCTCTGGTTAGTGGGGAATGAGGCACAGAGGTGTGGAAGGCAGGGGTTACAATGGGGCACAATTAGGGAATAATAGAGATATTGATTGCTGTGAAAGCTTTACATATGTGTCAAAATTTATCAAAGTATACAATTTAAATTCTAAACATTGTTTAAAATCTGATAATAGTATTTATGGAGTAGAGATCAAGTAAATAAAACCACTGTTTTTAAAGACAAGATAAATTGAGCAGGCTGAAAGCAAATCTTGGGCAACTGATTCCCATGAGTAAGTGTCAAATTCTATCCTCAGGATTAACTCCCAGCCTTGGAAAGTCTATATCTCTAAGATTCTTATGGTTCTCTCTTTGTTCCATATGTGACTCTTCGAATGAGAAACTATTCATCACGTGTAAACCTTTCCTGCAATATAGTTCTCAATGGAAATTAACCTGGCAAATATAATTTACATTTATGGGTTATTAATTAGCTCTGCAGAGAGAGTGTGGTTATTTTAAAAGGCTTGCTTAAAACACATAGTCACTTAAGATACAAAAATTAAAGACGCTAGCAGCATATTCATTTGTTTTTTGTTTTTTGTTTTTTTTTTAAGATTTTATTTATTTATTTGACAGAGAGAGAGACAGCCAGCGAGAGAGGGAACACAGCAGGGGGAGTGGGAGAGGAAGAAGCAGGCTCATAGCGGAGGAGCCTGATGTGGGGCTCGATCCTAGAACGCCGGGATCACGCCCTGAGCCGAAGGCAGACACTTAACCGCTGTGCCACCCAGGCGCCCCAGCATATTCATTTGTTAAACAGAGTTTTCTGGAACTGGATATCTTCTCTTTGTTTGCAGTGATTCCCCATCTGTGTTCAAGCAACTTAGAATTCAAAAAGTCCTTGGGGGTGGGGCACCTGGGTGGCTCAGTCTGTTGGGCGTCTGCCTTTGGCTCAGGTCATGATCCTGGAGCCCTGGGATCAAGCCCCGCATCAGACTCCCTGCTCAGTGGGAGTCTGCTTCTCCTTCTGACCCTCCTCCCTCTCCTGCTCTCTCTCTCTGTCTCTCTCTAATAAATAAAATCTTTAAAAAAAAAAAAGTCCTTGGGAGCTAAAGGGATGACAGTGGGCGGGTAATGGAGTCAACAGAGGCAACATCCAAACCAGACCGGTATGAGGTCAATAATGACAGAAGAATCATAATACAAAGAATCTTTAAACATGAACATATCTGAAAATAAACTATATGCTTATTATAATGAATTACCACTATATAAACTTTTTGAAATGTGCAAGTGATTTTGTTTGTTTGTTTAACCAAATATTGGAGCCAAATTATAATTACCTCGGTGAATTGGCTTGTGAGAGTTCAGAGTATTTGGGGACACTTTCATTTTTTCCCATAAAAGAACTTACCACCAACTCACCTTATTAAAACATTATTGTGGCAGGAAGATTCAGAGGGTCATGGTGTGAGCTTCCTTTCATAACTTACCTGTACAGTAACAAGATTCTAAGATAAAACTGATTAAAATTGAGATTGTAGGTACCAAGTATATTATGAACATTACAATATCATCAATTATGCTTGGATTTTTTTCCACCACTGAGTAATAGAAAATGAAATATGGCACAGAAAAAATTAAGCAGAATAAGAAATTACTCACTCTTGAAAATGAGAGTTTTATTAGTACATTTGTCGTGAGTTTTTCTATTGTATTAGTTCTTGGCATTAGACTCTTAGTAAAAAGCTAACGAGAATTTAGTTACACTGAATTAAGTCTGTTGTTAAATGTATTATGCAGTCTATAAGATATTATAAGGACCTCTCTGAACACTATGCTACAACCAGTTTTCCAGGGGTTAACCCGTGCTATAAATATTTACTTCAGTAGTTAATAAAGAACTAACAAATATTTTTAAAGCATTCAAAATGACTAAATGCTTCAATTAGGGAAAAGTGCTATATCTTTAGAAAAAATGCTAACTTATTTAACTAACAAACAGTAATAAATGAAAATACATGCATTCTCCATAATAAAAATCCTATTTTTTTTGAGAAAAATGAACTCAATTACCTGCTTCAAAACCTTTATTTTTGTTTGCCCTTTTAATGATGCAGGGTCCATGTATACGCAAAATGTCTGTCTAATCTTCTCATATTTTGTACTTAGTCAATGAAGAGAATATATTTTTAAAAAATTGTTCTTTTATCCATTTATTCTGTGTCAAGCAAAATCTTAAAGTAAATGCCAAAACAGAAAAGTAATATGTCCCCCTAAAATGACAAGTCTGCGTAACTTATAATCAAGGGCTCAACAGTGCTGAAGTATACAGTAGGATGTACAGCTGAACACAGTAGGCACTTAAGCTGAACACCTGCGGAGGCGAAACTGTGAATCGTGTTGAAAAGCAGCTTAAAATAGATGATAAAAAAGAGTCTTATGCTAAATGCTAGACGCAAAATTGGTACCTTTATGACTTTTCTACTAGTGTTGAGATTTAAATTCTAACCAGGAGATAATTGACCTTGAATCAAATGCACCTATAAAGCAGTGACATTTTCAGCAAATAGTTAATTCTGGGGAAAAATAAGGAATTTCTCTATCTCATGCCAAGATAATTTCAGATGATTTGTAACTAGAGTTTTGCAAAGAAGAGTTTTGCTATATAAAAAGGTTGCTGTAATTTGATAATCTGAATCACACTTTGTGCTTAGCTATCACTAAATGACACGCTATTTATGAACATTTTCGAGCGTGTTGAAAGGTCTGTGGTTTTTCTGTATTTACAGCAAGAATTCAGATAAAAATTCGTTCACTTCTCTCAGAAAAGTTGACCAGCTTTCAGAAATGCCACGCTACCCCAGGGCACACAGTGCTAGACGTTAACTGTATCTCCTGCAAAAACAATGAAACAAAGTAGACACACAGTTATTGTTGCTTCTTGGTTAAGATCATGGGTCCTGAGCCAGAAGGATTCATGCTCAAATTCCCATCTATTGGCAGTTGACATAAAGACAGAGTTTTGCATTTATTTAGGTATTTAGAAGTTATCAGAGAACTGAATATTTTTTAATGATTTATAAATAATCTATCTTTTTAAACTTTTGTAAGAGGCACATAATAAGAGCAGTTTTCTGAGAAAAATAAGTATTCTTTCTATATTTTTGAAGAAAAAAGAAAGGATGGAAGAAATCATTTGCACGTTGTTAAAAATAATATAAACTAACACTGTTTCTGTGAAAACCGTTCTGATGACTGCTGTGGAAGTTTGTGTCCCCCCCCCCCCAAATCCATACATGAAAGCCCAAACCAGATTGTGACGGTATTTGGAGGCAGGATCTTTGGCGCCCTCATGAATGGGATTAGTGCCCTTACAAGAGATAAGAGAAGAATGATCTCTCACCGTTTTGTGAGGATACAGCAAGGAATCATTCACCAGCAAAACAGGAAAAGGGGTTTCACCAGAAGTTAAATTGGTCCGCACCTGACCTTGAACTTCCCAGGCTCCAGAACTATGAGAAACATGTTTCTGTTCTTAAGCCACCCAGTCTAAGGCATTTTTGTTAGAAGGGCCCGAACAAACACGGGAACTCAAATTTTTGTCTTAATTTTAAATATTAGTGACTGGGGCGCCCGGGTGGCTCAGTCGTTGAGCGACTGCCTTCAACTCAGGGCGTGATTCTGGCGTTCTGGGATCGAGCCCCGCATCAGGCTCCTCCACTGGGAGCCTGCTTCTTCCTCTCCCACTCCCCCTGCTGTGTTCCCTCTCTCGCTGGCTGTCTCTCTCTCTCTGTCAAATAAATAAATAAAATCTTAAAAAATAAATAAAATTAAAAAAATAAATATTGGTGACTACATTGAAGCTGCAGCCCTCTTTGTAAAATATTGATAAGAAATATGTAATATGTTTTAACTCAATGGTAAAAAAAAATACGCAGTCAAGGAAATTTAAGGTACGTGAGCACAAAGAAATACGTTTTAGTTTTACTTTCTTGAGCTACTGGGTAAATTCATTGTTAAACAACATGAATCTTGAGCATTTTATCTCCTCAGCCCCTCTTATCAGCAGAGAAGTGTTTTATAATCTAGATCCTGAAAAACAAAGCTTTTATGGGCCCACCTGATTTGTTTTATAGTTTCTCCTTAATTAAAGCTGATTGCATGCTTAAAGGGATATCACCATTTCTTATTTTTTTTGAACAGATCTGTTGAGGAATAATTCATAGAGAAAAAAATTGGTTATATCTACTGTGTATAATTTTAGGAGTTTGGAGATAGCATGCGTCTGCGATGATGCCTTATCACCACAGTCAATGTAATAAACAGAGCCACCACCTCTAGAATTTCCTCTGCCCCTCCTGTGTGAGTCTGTGCGTCTCTGTGTGTGCAGGAAGAACCCTGAATGTGAGACGCACTTGACGTCTCTGCTTTGTAATTTCCTTGGTCAAAGGGGAAGTAATATTTTGTTTACACCTCTCTTAAGAGAAGGGAGAGAAGGTTTATTTCCACAGCTGCTTAGCACCTGCCTGGCCTTGGGCAAACTCCTTAATCTCTCTGTCTTATTTTCCATATCGCTAAATTATGGACAATAATGGTACACTCTTCAGTGAAATTTTGGGAGGATTAAGTAAAATAATCCTGTAAATAGGGTGCTTAACTGCTGGCACGTGCTTTAAAATATTTTATTTTCTGAGTCCCCGTGGAAAGGCAAAAGGAACCAACAGATCTGCCATCACAGCCTCAAGGAAGGGCGATCACAGCCACTGTCAAATGATCTCTTAATCTGGTGCTGATATTATGCTACAAATTAAGTAATTAAGCTGGGGAGGAGGGGAATGGATAAACCGAAGCAGAAGGAAAGACCTCATAAAACAACATTGCCTTATTTCCAGGTAAATGACAAGTAGTCCATGTACATTTTTCTTCTTGAAGGACAGGGCCCTCCTTAGAGCTAATGCCATGAAAAAAGATGAAAGTGTTTCCATTTCAATGATAACAATGTAAAAAAAGAATATAAACAGCTTTTACTTTGAAATGGATAGTTTAGCTGTAAAAATTACGCCTATTCATGTCTGTGGCTCTTGAACTTGAAGAATGATCTGTGTGGGTTGAAGGACCACTCAACACCAAGCCCTGAGCACTTAGGAAAATAGAACTACTTTTAAAAAAATCATTACGAAGGGTGCCAGTAGCGCAGAAGGAATGAATTTAAAAATTATCTTGCAAAAAATCATTGTCCTTGCTGGGGAAAATGTAGTTAGGCATTCTCATTCACTGCTGTAATAATGACTCAAATGTGTAATATTCTATTTAATTTGGCTGGCTTTGGAAAGCACTGCCTTGCAGAAAAACAGATGTCTCTTCAGGGAATGCGTGAAACCACCTATTAAAGTTCTCTATGTCTGTGGGATGTACCCACTGATCACTAAAAACCGAATTAGAATTTTTTGAATTTATATACCACACTAAAATCATATCCTTCAATATTATGGTACAAACATTGAGTTCAATGATTTTCCACCCTCCTTCTAACCACACCAGTGATGTTATATGGTATTTATTTAAATGAAGTTGATGGTGGGTTTTTTTTTTTTTCTTCATGAGTAGGGGGAGGGGCAGAGGGAGAAGCAGATTTCCCACTGAGCGGTGAGCCAGACTCTAGGCTCGATCCCAGGACCCCAGGATCATGACCTGAGCCGAAGGTAGATGTTTAACTGACTGAGCCACCCAGGCATCCCTATTTCTTTCTTTAGTCTTTTTATTAAAATCTTTTAAAAAAATTTTTAAAAAGACTTTAAGAAGGAGAGAGAGAGAGCACAGGGAGAGAGTGAAAGGGAGAAGCAGACTCCCCCTTGAGCAGAGAGCCCAATGTGGGACTTGATCCAGGACCCTAAGATCATGACCTGAGCAAAAGGCAGATGCTTAACAGACTGAGCAACCTCGGTGCCCTGGGTCAGTGAGTTTTGACAAATATATATAAAGAAACAGAACGGCCCTTTGTCATCAACCTTCCTCCATCCCTGGCATGTGGCAACTACATAGCTGTTTTCTGTTGCTGCAGTTTTGCCTTTGCAAGAATGTTCTGTAAGTGGAACTCTACAATCTGTTAACGTTGCCTCTGTCTTCATCACAGCACAGTGCATTTGAGATTTACTCATGTTGCTGCATGTGACAGTAATAGTTCATTCCTTGTGTTCCTCAGTAGTATGCCCGTAGGTGGGTGGACACATGTTATTGATTCCTCAATTGCTTGCTTTAGTAAAGTGTTCAAAATTTTGTCCTTTGGACAAAAATTGGATTTTGTTGGATTTTCTTGAATGGTTTGTTTTCTTATTGAGTTTTGAATGCTTTTTACATATTCTAGATACAAGTCCTTTATCATATATGTGATTTGCAAATAGTTTCTCTCAGTTTGTGGCTTAAGAGTCTCTTAGGAGCAGAAATTTTAATTATGATATGGTCCAATTCATCATGTTTTCCTTTAAATGCTTCAAACTAGTAAGTCTCCCATTCTTTGTTGTGGGACTGTGTGTGCATTTACCTTCAACCGGGTACTTTACAATTCTGCTTCAGTCTTCTTTTCCTGCTTGCTTAGAGCCTCAAGGTCAACCAGAAGAGATACTTTTAGATATTCTCACTCCTTCCTTGGGAATATAAACAGCCTTGGGCATGTGCACAGTCCTCTACATGTGTGTGGCCTTCTAGATTCCCCAGAATACGTGGGAACTTTTCAAAGCCCTTAATGGACACCTCAATCCCAAAGATTTCCTTTCACATTTTTTTTGGCAGTTTTCTGTTTGCCCCAAGAGTTATCACTGCCACAGGCAGCTGCAATATTAAGCAATTGCTGCTGACTGTTTTTGACAAATGCCCCCTGAAAAAAGGCTGTTTGCACTGACTGATCTCTCAATGAGGTCAAATCAAGGATAAACCATATGAGGAAGATTTCCAGGGACCTGCCAGACAGGCCAAATAATGACAGTTCCCTGAAAATAATGCTCTTAAGGAGCTCCAAACCCATTCTGCGAGCTCCAGTGGCTGCCAGGCTGCTGTTTTTTGCCAGGATTAAGCACGCATTGGTTTTTAAAGTTACTACAGACCTTGGACAAGGAGATGGAAATAGGGTCAGTTGTAACGTTCTCACCAAGATTCAACTATTTTATTGAACGAACATCTTGCTGATCATTACAAGCCTTCGGTTATTTTCTGAGTTTTGAAAAAGTTCATTTTGACCAATTTTTTTTTTCTAGTTTTCTCACTGTTCTTAGGGAAAGCAACAAGTTAGAAGTTCTTAATCCTCCATTCCCATTCCTGTTCCAAATGTAAATTCTTATTTCAGGTCTCTGAAAAATGCTATTGTATTTCAGCTTTTTCAGACTTTATGAACATGAAGGCAGTCTGGGTCCAGTCTCCAGGACCACATCTCTTGGCCTTAATATAAAGTTATATAATGCTTATAACAACTGGATTGTTGCATTGAAAAACCTCCTGTTTTTCACATGAAGCCTTTGGGGGGATCCTCAGATTCAAGCCACACGGTGTCTTCTCATCTGTAATTTTGACTGGTGGGATCTCCCTAGGCAGGTGGCCCATGGCTCAAGAAACTTGTGTTGGGGGCAAGTCTGGATACTTCCAAACAAGGATATGTGTCTACACACTAGCACACTGTATGCTTTTTTTTTTCAGTGTGACTGAAAGAGTTTACAGAAGTTTGCATACAAGTAATAAATAAATAAATAAACATATATATATATATATATACACACACACACACATATATATAATTTTCCTGTGAAACTATTTAAATAAATATAAGAAAAAAAAACCCTGTGTGATCTGAATCTTTGGTGAAGAGTATTTTTCTCTATCGATACACAACAAAACACTTGACAACATATTGGCCCAGAACAAATTGTTTTCTCTCTCTTCAGTCTGTGGGTTAACTGAGTATGACTATGGGGTCTCACGTGTAACTGCTGTCATATTCCACAGGAGCTGAAGTTGTCTGAAGGACTGTGTGGGCTGCACATCTGTGATGCCTTCATCCCATGGCGGCCAGTTGATGCTGCCCATGAGCTGGGCCCCCCTGTAACCTACTTGTATGGCCTGGTCTTCTCACAGTCTGGAAGCTTGGTTCCAACAGGAAGCATCAGGAAAGACCCAGGCAGAAGTGGTCAGGCTTTTATGACCCAGCCTCATGAGTCTCAGAGCATGACCTTCACCACATCTATCAGTCAGAAGTACCGAGATGTAGAAGGCGTAGGAAGAAATGTGCCATGCTCTCTGGTTGAAATGCGGACTATCAGTTTTGAGAAAGAGGATGAGACTATCACACTCCTCTTTTAAACAGAATCTCTCAAGGGTGGTCTTTTAAAGAATGCCTTGTTTTTGGAATGAGCAATAGAAAGAACGGTAGTATTGTTTACTGAAATACAGAATCCTAAATGAGCATCAGGGTTTGGAGAAGGTGAAATTAGAGAGAGTTTGAAATTTGGTTTTCTTTAAGGGTCCAAGTAGTCTAAGAGTATAACATCGAGATAGATAATGGACGTTGGTATAATGTAATCCTATCTATTGACCTACTCTGGTTTGAGCAATACGTATACTGTGAAGATATTTTTTTAAGTAGAAAAATTTTGCACTTATTCAAGGGTAACATTTTAAGCAGTGCATTTTGGGAAATTTAATAGAATCTTTACACAAGAGGAAGGTGTTGGAAACCAGTTAGTATGGAACCTCCATGGCTCTGAAACTGTTAAATCAGGACAACAAATGATTTCAGAGATGTCTGAAAAAGTGCACAGAATGGTTGGTCTGGCTAATGACTACTTCCATGGCTATTTAAGTTTGACTCCCAATGGTGTGCTTTACTGCTCATTTTCAGTTTCTCTCCCACACGCTGTTCATCAGATAGAGCCTATAGGCAAGTTTCATAAACTCTTACAGCGCTATTCCTACATCTAGGGAAGAATAAAAACTAAGTCACTCAGGTTTTTTTTTTTTTTTGAGATGTAATGATAATTTTAATACTAATACAATGATGTGATAAGACCAAAATCCCTATTTCAACTTGAAAACATCTAGAACATTTTGAAAAGTAAAAGTTTAGAAAGACATATTTGACGTCAAAATCAGACATGAAATGACAGGACACTAATAGATGTAAGGCATCTCTAAGAAGGACATATATATGTTTATTATGGAAATATCCCTATACATTCTATAGAAATACTAACGTATTTAGTTATGGAGTTCTGTCCTAGACTTAGCATTAAACACACTGCAGGCTGTGTTATATGTAGTATGTTATAGCTCAGTATTATATGCAATACTTTACTAAAATCTCAAGATTACTAAATCCCCAATCACATCTGGTCCAAGATTTTTAGATAAGAAATTGGGACCCATTATAACAAGGTACCTTTTATTATTTTTGTTGTTTTTACTCTTCTTTTAATAGAAACAAACGGGACAGCGATCTCAGTAGCAGCTGGCCAATCTTGGTGGGTGCGAATTTCGGCCAACCTTCATGAGGAATTAAGAGACAGACCTTTCACCTCTTCTCAGGCTGTGGTGCTCCTCAAACAATGATGCCTAAAAGCATAACAGGCAAGACAATGTGGACATACAACATTAGGATTTATTACCTACATCAATTTGACATGAAATAATGGAGGGAACAGGGTTCAGCAGAATTCAGACGCTCTTTTGACATAATTGCTTACCTGATCCTCTTTTATATGACCTATGTTCTTCCATGTACTTGTCTGGATTTTTCTCTGGCACAAACATCTCCCTAACTTTTCCCTACCTGCCTGTAGGCTGGATCCAGTGAGACCATACATGGTCTCTGAGGTAGTGACTATTTTTCAAATTTGGGGCTTTCCACCCTCATTAAAATGTCTTAACAAAAAAATGGAGGTCTTGTTGCCACAATATCGTGGGAGGGTTCCACCCCCTAGAGCACGTTGGTCTCAGTTGTGTGGTGTGCTCCTTTTGTTCAATCTCCAACCACGGTCTTGGTGCCCTGCATTTTTGTGCTTGTAAAAGCAGAAACATTCCTTAGTTTCTCCTTCCTGATGTTGCTGTCTTGCCATAAATTCTCGATTTGTACACATTCTCCTGAAGTCTAGCTTTACTTGTGATATTTTCCTTCTCAGTACTGGTATTAGTACTTTCTTGACATTCAAAACCAGTACTATTGTTATCACAATAATATTTTTAATCAGATGGCAAAATCTATGGAAGTCAAGACTTCCTTTTTTCTTTTCAGGAACATTGCCAAATCTCCATGGAATACACTAAAAATAAATTAAAAATATGATCTTATTTAGAACTTATAATATTTTCTAATCAGGCTTAAACAGTTTCTAATCAGACCTTAAAACAAGGACTTTTTTAAAGTATAGGAGAAAAACTAGCAGTAGATAAACTTACGTTTATATACTTAATTGCTGTAGAATTGGGCAAATCGTGTGTAGTTAGTGTTTGTAGTAAAATACAACTGCTCAACTCAGTTGACAGACTACTTGGAACAGACCCAAGTACACCACAGATAGAACCATTATACAGTATTTTACGATGAGATCTATCATAAAAACACTAACAATTACTGTTCTGTGAACTAAATACATCTTTTTAATGAAAATTTTAGTGCAATTTGAGTTAAATATTTAAGGACAGATCCATTTATTACAAACACACCAAGGAAATGAAAACCAAAACAATACCCTAAAGTGTTGTGCTGCGTGGAGAAACAGGCAGGTATCAATGCAATGAGCTCAGTGTTGTCCTGTGCCTGCTGAACGTCTGAGAGATCGTGGGAGTTAGTCTGTGTATATGTAAAATCAGAAAATAAAATTTCCAGTTCTATGGTATCTAGTTAAGAAATCTCCCTTGATAAAGATATAACTCAAAAATGCTAATACAACCTAAAGCGTTAATTCTGAACATTATTTCTTATTATAGATAATACAAAATACTAACAGAGAAGGCAAAAAACTAGTAATACAGTTTCCTAATTTACTTTCTCTTAAGTGTATGAGTTTTGAAAATTGGTTTTCAATGTAATTTTCATTTATTTATTTCTCCATATTTTTATTACCCTATATCATTCTCTTTTCTATTTACACGTTCTTTCTGAAAAAATGATTACTTGTTATTAGGGGACAGTGACTTTGAAACACTTAAGTATATTTTCTTTTGAAGAACAAAATTATATGTTTTTTTGTCCATTGGCAAATACTTATTACAAGCCTCCATGAAGGTTTCTATATTTATCAAATGAGGGCTTTTTGTGACATCTGTTATTTAATTAGGTGGCCTATTTTCTTTGCATTTGTAAATAACTTATAATTAACTTCTAGGTGTAGTTACACAATCATTACCAAAGTTACCACCAACTTCTACATGCAAAGTAGTACAATAAATCTCAGTTCCGACTACCTGTGCAATAATCTTCCGGGGTTTCGAAAAGTTGAGAGCTTCCGGCAAATATGTAGATTGCCAGGAAGGAAGCCAGAAGTTCTTTAATCATGGGCTGCAAGACATCAAGATTGAGGACAGAAAGAAGAGAGAGGGAGAAGGAGAGAGAAGGAGGGGAGGGTGGAGAGGGAGATGGAGGGAGGAAGAGAGATAAGGAGAGGGAAAAGGAGAGGGGGGAGGGAGAAAAGCCCAACTATCTTCTGCATAAAAAAAAAAAGAATTAGCAGATTTTTCACCCTGAGAGGATAACTTAAAACAATCTTTTAAATCTTATATTGATCAAACAGAAAATACTTGGTTTTAGAGCAGAAAACATATTTTTTATGATGAATTCTAACCAGGATGGAATGACAGACATTCTCAAGCACACTCACCTCTGATTGCTTAGTTTTACAATCTGGCACAGCTGTCAGCAAAATTGTGTAAATCTGATGGTTACATCTCTAAGAAAAAGAGGGGTTAACCAAGTCTCATTGGTTATTAGTTTATCTGTCCTCAAATATTTTTTTCTAGATCATCAATTTCTAGACATGCCTCTCTTTACCAAAAAATACTAGAGGCTATTATTTCAACAGGACTCATTATGTGTGTGTAATAATGGCAGCCTCGGCCTCATCCAGTACACCCCTGCTATTTATGAAGTTCTGTTTTGGTTTTTCGTTTCTTTTTTACAAATCACCGGTAAAACATGGCAAAAAGTTTACAATCTGAACAGGTTTTAAAAAGTAAAAAACCATTCTTGAAAAACAACAAAAATTTTGAGATTCTTCTATGTCAGGGATGTTTCCTTCAGGTGTGATTTCACAAGTATCAGGGACCATTGATTCCAAAGTGGCTCCCACTATCCTTGATGCTTTCTCTCCTGACAGCTTCAGTCAGAAGAACGCCCAAAAGATTATGTCGAAAGGGCATCGTCTGAAGTATTTTTACTTCCTCGATTTGTTTTTTCATCAGCTTCTCAGCAATGTGAATGCCAGTCATAACTGATTTTTGACGTCATACAGTCAAATGGGAACTCTGCTCTGCAGCCCTAGCCACGCAGGTTAAAATGGAAAGCTTAAAACCCATCTATAATGAGCAAAGTATTCTTCCTACATCAAGTACAGCTGTGCCTTTTGTACAGACAGCTTGTGCAACCACAGAGTCCTACCTTTGTTTTAGCAAAACCAGCAAATTTGTTTCAGCAAAAAGTTATCATAATAATTTTAAAATTAACTCTGAGCACCTTTAACGTGCCAACTACCGTGCCCCTCATAAACCACCTACTGTGTCAGATACGTGTTACAACCACCCTTAGAGGAGATCTTACCTACACACATTCAAGAGTAAAGGTAAAATAACAGTGAATAAAATAAATGCTCTAAACTCTGAAAGTTACTGTGTGAATTGGCAAAAATCATATAGAAAGAAGGCGGCAGATAAGGAATCAGAGCCAGGATTTGTACTCCACAGCCAAGTCTTCAGGGATTCCCCAATAGAGAAGTGTTTCCGTTAGCATGTGTTATTCATTAGGTGTCTGCCATGTAAGGAAAACATTGTGTATCATTTTCATTTCAGATTCAATTCGCTTGAGTCACTTTCCTTGAACTGGAGAGAGATGTTGCAGATGCAAAAATAATATAACTAAGTTACTTCCATAAGTCAGAAGAGGACACAGTTTTGTTTTAATAACCACGGTGGTGCACAGAACCATCTCCTTGAAAGTCACCGGTGTATAAAGACTAGTGTCGGTTTGGGGGGCATTTTCCAGTTATCTTTTGGTAAGTATAATCTGAAATGCAAAGAAAATATTTCGTTTAGTTATAAGACCATTTCATATAGTTATTTCTTTACTATTATTTATAAGAAAACGAGAACTACTTTTATAACTGTCAGAAAATTGCTCATTTACATTTTTTTATACAATATGACCATAATTCAGTACCGGGTTGTGCAACGTGCATGGTGCAAGGTGCCTTTTTGACAGATGACAAGTTATTAAGACAACTTATACACAAGGAAGTATCTGAGAGCACAGGATTCCTTGATCCCCAGACTTCCTGCTTTGGTGGCGAGCTTGAGCTGGTAGAACTGGACATGTCAGTAAGCACTCCAGCAGCTGCACACTTCCCTCCCCCCGCCCCCGCCCACTTAGCATCTGACTATAGAGACACGGATTTTCTATATAACCAAGGGAGTTCCAGCCTGGGAAGTAGCACTGCAGAGCCTTCATTGCTCAGCCAGGAGGGGTTTGTAGCAACTTAGTCATGTTAGCGGAAGAAACTTCTCTCTTCTGGGATATGGCTTTGTCTGGCAATACAAGCTCATGTCAATCGCTCCAGAAAAGAGGAGGCATGAGGACGCAGGGCTCGATCCCAGGACCCCAAGATCATGACCTGAGCCCAAGGCGGATGCTTCACCAACTGAGCCACCCAGGTGCCCCAAAACTTGAGTTCTTTAAATAGTAAATTATTTACATTATTTTACAATAATATCATATTTCCTCCTAACTTTGGTTTAACTGTTATACTTCAAGAATAAAGTGAATGACAGAAGACATAGTGGCTGGAATGAAAATGGACGCGGGAGGGCATCGACCACATGTCAAGTCTATGGTTAATCAGTATTAACATTTGTTGGGTCAGCAACTCATGGATATGTTAGTGCTTTGAAAACCTCTTTTCCCTTCTGGGTCTGACACTAGTTTTAAGTACAAGATAATCAGACTTGCTAAGCTTCATTCTGTGAAAGATATTCTCAAAAGCAGCACCTCCTTGAGTGAGACTCAGGAAAAATCTATATAAGTTTAAGTCAAAAGAAGAGACATAATTTGATAGAAAAGTATTAGGGGGTGACATATGTTGAATGTAGAAATATTTACAGGAAGGGGGGAAAAACAGAAATTGAGGATGAGAATGGACTAATTGAAAAAAATCAATAAATTTATTTCAAAATTAAAAGATAGATCTCTGGTTAGGAACAGAAAATTTATGTTTACATTGTAATCATTTGGACCTTTAAAAAAAAAGTAACAGATGAAATTCTTCACAGAAACAAAGGTGAAAATCTTAACAGATATTCTTTTTTTTTTTTTTAAGATTATTTATTTATTTGTCAGGGAGAAAAAGAGAAAGAGAGAGCATAAGCACGGGGAGTGGCAGGCAGAGGGAGAAGGACGCTCCCAGCCGAGCAGGAAGCCTGACACAGGACTTGATCTCGGGATCCTGGGATCATGACCTCAGTCAAAGGCAGGCACTTAACTGACTGAGCCACCCAGGCGTCCCTCAACAGAAATTCTTAACAACACGGAAAAGAAAAAACCTAAAGACCAGCTACCTGGATAGTTATCTAGAAAGAAATAAAATTATTTCACTATTTTACACTATACTTAAATTCCAAATAAATCAGAATTTTAAATGTAAGAGAATGACTCCATGCAAATATTAATATTAAACACTGATGAACACCTACATAACATAGTAGGGGGAAAAACTGAAATTCCAGAAATGATCATATTAATGATTTATGTATATGATTACTTTAAAATTTTAAAAATATTTTTCATGGCAAAAAAATATAGATCATAACAGAGTAATAGAAAAATAAAAAAAAAACTGAGGAAAATATTTGCAACTTATATTACAGAACAATGGGTTCTAACTAGGAAAAAAAAAAAAAAGCCCCATACCCCAAAACCCAAAAAACAAAACAAAACTGGACCAGAAACATGATCAGGCAGCTTACCAAAAGATCAGTGTAATGGGCCAGTCATCACAAAAAGTGGTGGATTTGAAACTACAGAGAGACACCGTTTTTCACACTCCAACGGCAAAAACACACAGAAGTTGGACAACATCCTCTGTGACTGAGACACACGGCTCTGGTGGGAATGTGAAATGGAGCAAATCTCATGCAGGGACTTGAACAATACTGAGAAAAATTACCCTATGTCTTTCCCTCTATCCAAGCAACCCCACTCCCAGGAATCCATTTGCAAAAATACAGTACTGAATGTACAAAAAGCATGGAAGTCAGGATATCCATTGCCCCACAATTTACAATATGAAAGACAGGAGGAGAAATGTTATTCTGTAGAGAATTGCTTGGAAAAAAAGTATAGTATGTCCAAACGATGGTGTGAAAAAGAATGAATATTATTTCTATATGTAGAATATAAATTGCAATGAGAGTATATATAGGATATACTATTTGGCGGAAAAAAAGCAGCAGAGACAAGTTTATATAAAATGCTGTTGCTTATTTAACAAGGAATAGGCTAACTCTACTTTTGCAAATATGTTAATAAATAGAAAAAGATAAATTAAGGGCTGAGGAAATTGTGTCATGGAAATGGGTTATATAATCATAACACAAATAAAATTTAAAAATGAAATCTAGACATTTTGGAATAAAAATAGAATAAATTAATTCACCTATGTATTGTGTTGTTGGCTCAACCACATTGAGAGGGATTTTCTGGGGCACCTGGGTGGCTCAGATGGTTGAGCGTCTGCCCTCAGCTCAGGTAGTGACCTTGGGGTCCTGGGATCAAGCCCCATGCCGGGCTCCCTGCTCAGTGGGGAGTCTGCTTCTCCCTCTGCCTCTGCTGCCTGTCTCTCATGAATAAATAAATAAATATTCCAAAAAAAAAAAAAAAGAGAGAGAGAGCGAGAGCTCAACTGCCTACATAAATAAGTAAATGACTAAGTAAGTTGAAGAAAGAAAAAAAGAAAAAGAGAGGGGAGGAAGGAAGGAATGAAAGAAGGAAGGAAGGGGAGAGGGAGGAAGGGGTTACAACTGTTATTAATGATATTGTTATAATTTCATTGGTGCTGTTATTCTATTATCCCTATCTACATCTATGTGTATTTCTATGTCTTTAGATAAAATAAAATAAAACTCATAAATATTCATATTAATGTAGTTCAAAGTCAATATTTCAGCATAAGAAAGACCAAGAAAATAAAAGGACATGGAGGGAGGTTCCTGAGATCGTGGGGTCAGTCCTGAATGTCTATGCAGGAAGAAACTGAGAAGACCAGAGCAAGGCAGTGCCTGGAGAGAGAAAAAGCTAAGCAAGGTGTTAAGAGCATCCAGCATAGATTAAACCGTGGTTAAACCTAAGCGGTACCTAACAAGAAAATATATCTTACCAAGCAACAAAAAATGAGGAAAAAGTTTTCCTCCTGAACTAAGTTCTCACGAAAAGACATTTTTAAATGAAAAAAACCTTATATCTTCACGGGCAACATTCTTCCCCTGTGTGCCAAAGTCAGTGGGACCACTGAACCCATAAAATTCCCAGGGGCTTAGAGAAGGAATTGCGGAGGGTAATGGCGACCCTGAGCCGAATCCCTGGTTAGAAGGGCCTACTGATCATAGGAGATTGGAAGGACCTGAGGCAAGGGACCTGAGGCAGGAGAAAGTCATTTAAGAAAAGCCAATGAACAGAAAGCAGGATTGGGTGGGGTTAGGCCAGCAATCCCTTGGTTTGAGGAAGGGGGTGACCACGCTTTCCCCAGAAGCCTATCACCTGAGACCTAAGACCCGCGCCTGCGCTCTTCGCCTTTAACCGACTGGTGCCTGGTTTTGCTGTTTGTAAGAGGTCACGTAGGGGAGAGACGTCTCCCAGGAAAGAAAAGAAAAGAAAGAGTCCGTTTTTACTGATCCTTCGGTGGAAGCTATCCCGGGTTTCGGCACCAAGATGACTCCGGAGAGCGAGGTTCTTGTCTCACGGAGCCGAAGAATGAATCTCGAGGACAACAGAGAGTGAGTAAAGCCTTAGAAGTTTATTAAGCGAGGATACAGAAAAAGCTCTCCAGAGTGAGAGGGGTTCCGACAGCGTTGCCAACGGGGGCCTTTAGGGTTGGTCTTTTATAGAAAGCTAACCAGGGAACTTATATCCTTTTAACATTTCTACTGATAACACCATTGAGCAAGGACTAGTGATAACACCTTCATTTTAGGGTCTGGTTGGTCTTTGTTGGTTACAGGTGATTATCATAAAAAAGACACCCACCCCCCCTGCATTGGGCAGGGTGGTCCTAGGGCAGGATGGTCGGTTTATTCCCTTACCTCTAGTTTTCTCACACCTCCACATTTTTGGGATTTTTGTGAGCTTGGTCACATAGCCCCCTATCTGTCTCTCCCTACCTAGCCCCACCTGTCCCTTACTCACTATGAAAGTCTTTCATTTTGTGCAATAACTAGGAGCTCCTTTTTATGTGCGAGATGGAATGCTGCCCGACTCATGAATCATTGAATAAAGCCAGTAAGATCTTAGCATTTACTCAGTTGAATTTTGTTTTTCAACAGCTCTCGCTGAGAAAAGCAGTAAGAACTAATGAATGACAGCTGCCTTTCATCAGAAACAATCGAGGCCGATGACTGAGCACACTTTTTCAGTTTGTGTCACCTCCCTTCCTTGGGATAAATGACTCATGCGAGTCTCTCTTTTTTCTTTTCCTTTTAAATTTATTCTAATATTTTTGGAGCGGAAAGTCTAAATCTCCCTTAATATTTAAGTTTATGAAACAGTGGTAACCCAGGAGCTCGTAAAGGAGTTACCTAAGTGGAATCCTGTCTATTCTTGGCATCACTTTCTCTTTCTTACTATCCTGAAAAGTCGTGATAACAATCCTAAATCGGATTGATCGTAAACCCTGGGAGCATTATCTAAAATTGCAAATATGAAAATGCACCTGTTACCTGGGAGAATGCATGAGACTCTAATGGTACTTGAGATGTTTTTCCAGGAGTGCATGATGATTAATTAGTTTATAACGATCAGCTAATTGTTCACAGGAAAGTCACAGAGCCCTGGGCTCTATTGGGATGGCATTCACAAAATTCAAAATTCAACAGATGAGGTTTGTATTGTTCTCAAAAGCTCTGGAGAGGGAGCATGGTGTGCTGATGGAGATGGGCAAGGGGGCTGGGTGCCCAGGAATCCGAGGGAGTGTAGGGATGGTCGATCCTGCCCCGCCGCTTGATGGCTGCTGGAACTGAGCATCAGACATCACCATTCAGCCTGTGAACCTCTAACTTCTAAACAAAGCACAGCTGCATTCCCTTGAAGACTTAGCCACCTTTCTAGGCAAGGAAGGTGAAAAATAAATGAGCCATATCAAAACAACCGCAAAAGGCACACAAGTATACAAATATGTCCTTTATGAAAGCATTTTTCCTGTTGTGTTGCTTTCCCTTTCCTCCCCTCCTGCAGAAATAACACTGGTGCAGGAAATAAAGGGCTGGCACAGTGGAGCCCGGGGAAAGAAGAAGACGGCCCACGTAGGGTGTCTGATGAGACAGAGGACTTTTCAATAATGTGTCCTGAAACACTCCTCTCACTGCAGCAACAATTTGGTGAATTCTTTTTTTTTTTTTTAAAGATTTTATTTATTTATTTGACAGAGATAGAGACAGCCAGTGAGAGAGGGAACACAAGCAGGGGGAGTGGGAGAGGAAGAAGCAGGCTCATAGTGGAGGAGCCTGACGTGGGGCTCGATCCCGTAACGCCGGGATCACGCCCTGAGCCGAAGGCAGACGCTTAACTGCTGTGCCACCCAGGCGCCCCAATTTGGTGAATTCTTAATCAGTTTCTAGCCACACACAAACATTCCGCCGAGCTATCCGCGTGCTACTTAGTCAAACATGCAAACTGTTTTTAGAAAAGACATGTCCACAGAAGGCAGACACATGGGCACTTTATCACAGTGTGTCTATCCTGGACAGCAAGGGACCGTGAAGGGGGTTACACGTCTGCTGCTGTCACTGTCAGAGCTAGGGAGCTGCCCACCGGCTGTGGAAAGAGCTCAGCTTCGTCAATGCTTTTCTTACTCAAGCCTGCCTTATCATTCGGGAAGATATTCCACGAACACTCCAACATTTAATGGAAAGTTTACACACCTTCTGATTTTCTCATCCCATGTTCCACGTCAGCAAGGGCGAGTCTTATCTAGACGAAAGGAAAGGATCTTGGCTCCAGTGGGCTTGAACCATATTTCTGACTCCACTTTATAGTCAATGATTCTGTAGCCCACCCACCAAGTCTGACTTATTACTCCTTTTACCTGGGCAGGGAGTCCCAGCACCAAGTTCGTTTCGAGATCCCCTTCCAGGGGCCTTTTGCACAGGTTAAAATCATCTAGGGAGTAAATAATCAAAATTTTCGTCTGTGCAATCTTTGCATCCCTCCTGGGCAACAGATACTATGGCCTTGCTCAAAAGCGCATTTTTCCTGTTTTTGCTCTGGGAAATCCTTTGGTTGCAATAATAGATTGCTAATGCCATAATGTCTATTCAAATTATGTAAAGGGTGAATTTGTTGTTTGGAAACAAGGACAAGCAATGAAAGTGGCCATGATAACGGGGATGCTCTTGGGATCCAAGGCAGCGTCTCATGCTCACACAGGTTCAGATCACTAGGAAGACTCCTAGGCTGCACAGAACATATTCTTGGGGGATTTTAATAAGGGAAAGGATAATAGAGCAGGATAAAGGCAGGACAGGCACACACTGGGGCCGAGGGCCTTCTAGGAGAAACGTCCCAGGTTTTTAGTCACACGAGACACACTTTGTGCATTATGAGACAGTGGGTATGTGCAAGGAATCTTGGTGTCAGGAGACATCAGGCAGAAGTTTCCAACAGGACCTTTTAAGCCCCATCGGTCACATATCCAAGTCAGATTTGTAACCAGTTCAGTGATAGGCAAGCCGTCCATTTACACATTGCTAAATGATGTAAAAACTGGTTCTGAGTATCTGTAGGAAATTCTTGAACTTTAAATAGTGCAAGGAACGATCACTACTTAGCTCTTTGTGCTCTTGTTTTGCTCAAGAGCGATCACCAATCTCTCAGGAACTGTTACAGTCCAGTTGTAGAATAACTGTATTTTATACACAATTGCTTTCTTCCTTTGTCTCATTCTCCAGCCACATTGGTTTTCTCATCTCTTCTTTAAACCTTCTGTTTTCTCAGCCTCTGCTTGGACATGGCGCAGTCTTGTCACCAGCACTGACCGTCCCAGCCCAGAGCCCGTTATCAGCATGGGCTTCATCTCAGGAGCCCCATCTGAGGGATGCTTACTGGTTGCTGGCCAGCAAAGGCATTGCTTGCCCTCGAGGTGGGTGTCCACATTCAGTCCCTTTAGCTTTGGTGAGTGGGTTTGGATCACCAACACAAACCTAGTTCTGAGAAAGTTCTGAAAACGTGCAGGCTCCTTTCCAAATTGCAAATGCAGTCCAGAAGAGTTGTTTAGGAACGGCTTTGTGGGGGTCATGGACTGAATAGAGTGCCCAGAATGAAATAACAGGTGATGGAAAGCAGGTGAGCTCTGGGATATTCAAGCCCCACATTCAGTCAGAGAACTCCTCCACTCGTATCTATTTTAAATTAAAAAAAAAAGACTTGAAAAAAACAAGTTTTAATTTCACCACTTACTGTTGAAATATAACTTTAATCCTTCTTAGACACTATATAAATCCTTTTGATAGATTAAAGCAAATTTGAAAAATTATATATCCTATTAGAGATCCCTGAGTACAAAGTTATAAATCAAGTCCTTAATTATTCGAGAAAATTGAAGTCAGTACCCTGCCTCTGCAGTTTGCCTAGATAGACAAATATATTACTCGTTATAGATCTCCAATAAAACATATCTACATTTATTACTAAAATGCACATGCTTATGTTTATCTAAATGAAATTAACACGAGAAAAGAAACATGGTTACTTATTGAGACTCTGTTCCACTAAAAAAAAAAAAAGAGAGAGAAAGAGAATGGAAAAATGTTATGCTTAAACCCATCCTCAAACCCATCTCTTTAGAAGAGGGGAGAAGTGTTTTTCATGACCCCAAAGTTTTATTGCTCTTTTAGATAACAAAGTATTAAACAAAGCCAACTCAGAATGGAGGGGTTAAGGCAAGAGGATTTAAAAAATTAGATGAAAATATCATGTTGATCAAACAATGAATCATGGAACACTGCATGAAAAACTAAGGATGTACTGTATGGTGACTAACATAACATAATAAAAAAATTTTAAAGAATATAAAGGGTGAACAAAAAATATATATATATATATCATGTCGAGTAACTGAGAAAACATTTATACTATTCTTCTCTCCCCTTTGCCTGGAGTCAGAAAAGATGAAACATTCCATAGCCCTATTGATATAAACTTAAAAACAGGTCAGTTAACCCAGAGTGTTAGAAGTCATGATGATGGTTACCTTTGGGGCAGAAGGGTGGCAGTGGGAGGCTGAACAAGGTGAATCCTGAGATAACTGTGAGTCTCTCCCCCCGCCCCCCGTGGGTTGTGGCTACATTAGTGTGTTCAGCTGGGAACTTCATCTAGCTCTATGTTAGTGATCTTTCCACTTCTCTGTGTAGATGTTATTTTTCAAAAACAAAAGTATGTTTAAAAAAAAAAATCCCAGGGGCTCCTGGGTGGCTCAGTCGGTTAAGCATCACCTTCAGTTCAGGTCATGATCCCGGGGTCCTGGGATCCAGCCCTGCATCGAGCTCCTTGCTGGGTGGGCAGCCTGCTTCTCCCTCTCCCTCTGCCCCTCCCCCTGCTCATGTTCTCTCTCTCTCTCTCTGTCAAATAAATAAATAAAATCTTTAAAAAAATTTTTAAAAAAAAGAAGTAAATAGCAGGTGAAGAAATCAGTCACTGGGAGCCGGGGCTGCTCTCAAGAAGAGCCCCCTGTGAGAGCACAGGGTCCAGAACTAGGAAGCTGGAACGTCCTCTGGAGCCTTGATCTTGGACGTCCAGCCTCCGGAGCTGAGAGATGAAGTGCTGTCGCTTGTCAGCCACCTAGTCTATGGGATTTGCTGTCGTAGCCTGAATAGACTGGGGCATTACCCCAATTGAGAACAAGCAAAAGGGAAGAGACTGAGACTCAGCGGTTCTGTAACTGTTCACAGACCCTCAGCCACCACTTCATACCGAATCTGGCACACTGGGCAGGCTCAACAAACACTTGTTAAATTCTAAATAAAAAGAGTAAATATGAAAGAGAGAAAGAATTGAAAGAAGGAAATGAGGACTCTTTGAATATGAAGTCGGTACCCTCTCCCATGCCCTGCTTGCAGTACATTTAGATTTCCCGTGTAAGAGGAAGGGAAATTTTGAATCTTCAATCACATATGTTAAAGTAAAAAGAAAAGCTAAAATATCATCGCCTCCTAAATCATGTTAGCATCCCAAATGTGCCAACCTGTGCTCCAGAAGCAAAACGTCTCTCGTTCTTATAGATAGTTTCTTTGTAATATACTTAATCTACAGGCTGAATCTCAACCATGAGCTTCAGTTACCGCACACAAGACTGAGTCTCTCGCCGAGTCCCGCAGTAGAACGACTGGAGTTTAGATTTCTAATGAGATAAACAGCTTTGTGAAAAAATAGAAGCTGGGATTATGACAGCTCAGCATTACTCATTAAATATTATAACGAGCGTATGCTATCTGTGCCTAACAAAGAGAGTAAGATAAGAAATAATCAGTTTCAGCTCCTATGTAGTATTTTATCCTCTTTCATCTTCTATAATTCATAAAGCTACTTGATAGCATTTTGGAGCTTATAGGCTTAAAATTATAACTGTTGTATAATTTAATTGCAAATAACTGGGCCATCTCATTTAAATTCTCATTACTTTGACATTTTCTAAACCCATGGAGTCCTTTGAGATTATCTTAGTTTGCCAGGAAATTATCAGACACAGTTTGGATCCATTATAAAAGTTTGAGAATCATTACCTTTGAGATTCTCTTTTTTGTTCAGTAAAATCACTGATGCTGAAAACCTTCAGCTGTCCATTTTTTATCTGTTTCTTTCACATTTTCTAACCTTGATCTTAGCACTGTAACTTGGATCCAAAGAACTTTCCGAACACTAGATTAAATATTTCTCTGATAGAGAGCAGGACAGAGATAGATGGAGAGACAGAGATGGGGGGGAGAGACAGATGCATTGTACTCACATAGCACATACATGGTTAATTAACCTCAATTTTTAATTGAGTTTTGTTGTCCGTTAACTTTTCCTTCTTCAGGGTGGAGAAGTACTAATGCTGTACTGATTATCTTAACCTTCCTCAGTTACTAGTAGATAAAAGATTTGGAACAAAATGATTCCAGGATGTTCACACGGGGAGGAGGAGACTTGCTATAATCAGGAGCAAACACACTCTTTTTAGCTTCATTTCTTGAAACGCATTTCCAAACGCTTCTTTTCAGTGACCTGATAATTGGATATCAGCAGATAAACTACCCAACTCTCCTCTCACCTGCCGCATGGTGACTAACTCACTCACAGGTTTGCCCCTTCACTCACATCTTACATCATCGCGATTGGCTAAGACGACCCTAAATCACAGAAACTTATGGTGATACTCACATGTGTCCACAGAGTGGATCACACCTTGCGAGGTGATGATGAAGTTGAGTCAAATTTCGCCTATAATGGGACAGACACTGTTAAACCGCGAAATGCCTCTTTAGCCTTCTCAGTTCCTGAAATGTGTTTATTTCAGTTGGTCTGGTTTGTAAATTTCCAGTATGCAACATTGGAATGGGCAGGCTAGAATTTCTATCACATTTTGGAGCACAGGGTCTGTTCTTTACCACAATTTGTGTTGCTTTTACTGAAGAGATTCTCATTCCCTAAGTAAAAATTGCATGTTGTCTATTAAGTAAGGAACAAAGCTTCCTTACTGAGTGTTACATTCTTGGCCTGACTTGCAAAGCATCCAGACACATGTAAAGACAGAATTTTAAAATCATGGAGAACAAAAATTCTGCTAATATCTGAGAATATGGAAATTCCAGTAATATATTTCTTGAGATTTGTATAACTTTGATAATAAGCTCGATAAAAATAGGATAAATTTGCAGGTTAATTTTATTTATATAGGGACAAAACTCTTAAGCAAAACTTCAAGTGTGTATTTTAAATACATATATTTATATACATATTACATTATGCAGTATGCATACATTACATTGTTATATATATATTGACCAAGGCTAGCTTATCCCCAAAATGTAAGGCTATTTTAACATCAGAAAATTTGTTATTATAATTCACTAAATTATTTAAATAAATAAAACAATATGATAAGGGAAATACATTAAGAAAAACACTGCCTAAAGTTTCATATTTACTTTGGAGTCAGTGTAATAAATAAAAAAAGATGCTGCCTATAGTTTCGTATTTACTTTTTATAAAACTTTTAGAAAAATAAGAATTGAAGAGAATTTCCATAATATGTACAGACTAGTTAATACAAACCTAAAGTAAACATCATTTTCAGTGGGGAGAATCCTTAAAAACAGTTTCTTTAAGAGAAGGAGATTAGGACACAAGATAAGGACACCCATTATCTATGCTTTTGTTCACTATATTACGTAAGAGATGGTCAAAACAATGAGAAAACGAAGAAAGAAAAAGGGATCACTGTTTGGAAAGGGTAATATAATGGTACAGTTATACCATTGTCAGTAACATTGTTATTTCCATATCAGTAACATAGGAAAATGCAAAATCTGTTAGTCGGAGAAATTCCTCTATACCATGGAAGATCTTTCAGAAAATTAAATGGAAAAGATGTACAATTCACATCAGCAACAAAAACTTAAAAATACTCAGGAATTAGCCAAACCAAATATACAAGTGTAATTATGGAGAGAAAGTTTTTGAAATACCATGTGAATGTGAAAATCAACTCAGTAAATGGACAGATATGCCAAATTAATAAAGTGGAACATTTAAGAAGATGAAGATATTAATTTTCCTCAATGGAATTTCAGTTGAACTCTAGCAGGTCTGGGTTGGGAGAGGGGGAGAAAGAATTAAAAAATTCATGGAAAGAATACATTCTTGCAGAGGGCGTGGCCATTGTGATCCACCCTAAACGTGACCTATTAAAAGTCTCAGTAAGTAAAATTTGTGACCAGACACTTGGAAATTAACCAAATCATCTCCTTCCTGGCTTCTATAGCTATAATTCCCTTACGGATAACAACTCCCTTACGGATAACATGATGTGGAGAAATACTCCTTTTTAGAGAGTGGATTTTCAGCTCTTTCCATAATCCACTGAACTCCCCAGTATTTTACAGAAACTCTTTATCTACCTAACCCAGCCCGAGTCACCCTTCGTTGCTTAAAATTGAGAATCCTGATTCACGAAATACCTGTAACCAACAATGAATCCTACAAATTGACAAGAAAGAGACAAACCAGTGCATTAAGAAAATAAAATTTTGGAAATAACTATGAAGTTTTAAATTCGGCACAGCAAATCCATCTCTGCCTGTCAGCCGATGTCAGCCCGGGCCATCTGTTTCATGGCTTCCCCCAGGCTCAAAAAATACATGTAGAAAACAAATGGCTTTTCTTTCTTTTTCTTCACAAAATGCTGTCATACAGCGAATATGCCTCTCTGATTTTCTCTTTTACTCTGGAATCAAATTATAGACTCTCAACCTATTCTTTCCCCAACTTGTGGATATTAAAGCTGTATTCTTTTTTCCCCCTCTTATTCTTTTTTTTTTTTTTTTGGTAGGAAAGAGGTAGTAAGATTAGCGCTACAATAAATATCTGACACACGTTGTAGAGGCTTTTCAGAGCATCTGTCTTCAGAAATGGACTTGCTGTGTCCTATCAGTTAGTGAAACAAAGCAGAATATATACCAAAAAAAAAAGTAGTCTCCTACTCTTGCTAATTGATATGACTCCATATACGTATTTTCCTTAGGGAGAGAAATATAAGATACACTTTAAGATACACTTTTTAAAAATCTGGCTTTATTTCTGGTTTCTTAACATGCAGGAACGATGTATGTTGGTGAGGATAAGAGGGCACAGTGCTGGGTCCCCCACCAGGATTCGTGGGTTCGCAGTCATGGCCAGCATGCCCGGAAATGTCCCCCGTCTGCCGAGAGCACTGGCTGGCTCCAGCATCTGCAAGGTAATATGTACTCCATCTTTGCTACATGTTGCAATGGCTCCCACATTTACATTTTGAACAGCCTTTGTGCCAAAAACAGCAGTCAAAGATTTACGCAGAATAGATTGAGCCTCATAGGCCCATACATTCAAATGAGGGTTCCCCCCAGCTCTTCGGTGTGACCCTCTCTCTCCAGAGGCTCAGTCATTCCCCAGGCTCATTCATACTTGCTCAAGTTTTCATTATCCTAGTGTCTTCCTTGTTTGGGGTTTTGTTTGAATCTTCAGCCTTCATTTCATTCTTGCAAAACCCATAGAGGCAGTGCCACTCAAGACAGGCCCACTGTACCCCGCGTTGTTGGTGGCATTTCAGATGGTTTGAGCAGCGTGTCCGGGCTTCCTGGGACTCCCAGCACCCTCCGTGCTCCACGAGCAGGAGGCAGGTGCCCTGGTGGAACAGCTCTGTCCCTAAGTTTGTGTCTTGCTTTATTATCTGGTCCTGACATTCGTGCTGCTTCTACTCTGATTCTATGAAATCTTCCAAGAAATGGGCTCCATCAGTTTCTGTCCTGACCTCTTTCTCTGGGATGAACACCAATGCAAGGAGCCTCATGAAGGGAATTATGTCACTCCATAGCAACTGGTTTTATAGGTGAACATGGAAACAATAAAAAAATCTTCCCTCCTCTTTCAGCCCCAATTACAATGCATTTTTCTATTTATCACAAAAACGTCTAGGTGTGTTTGTTTGGGTTTCCCCAGAACACTCTGATACATCGGTAAGGATTCTATTGGAATAAACATCTTATTTTCTGGTTTTTGGATTGGGTGATTGGTTACTTTACTCGTGATGTTCCTAAAAGACCTCTCAACTATTTGATGTTGACAGTGAGGTCTAATGGCTAGGATTGTTGCACACAACACCTGCTTGACAATAATTGTACCCCAAATCAGGTGGGCATAAGCATTTATCAGTGATAAGCTTTAGGAAGGACTCTTAGGCTTAATTTTATATGAGTTTATCCGTGAAAGAGTTCCCAACTTAAATTTATCAGATGTATAGGGCTCAGTTGTAAGCCAGTTTTTAATTTCATAAACAGCTTCATTCTGAGAACACAAATTCAGTAGGTGAAAAATGGTACATATAAAGGCAAAGCAAAAGCGTGTCACTTGACAAATTGGATGTGAATAATTGATCTACCCATCTGATTTGCTAACTTCAGGCTTGAATCATTTGGAGAAAATGTTGAGACTGAACACAGAGTTCTCACCAAGTCTCTTTCACAAAATTACCACGGGCGAAGACAAAGGGAGGAAGGAAAGGACAGAAAAAAAAAAAAATAGGAAGGAGAGGAGAGGGTGCTAGAAAAAGAAGAAATAAAACATAACCAGTAATACCAATGGTGCCTGGTTCTCTTCTTTCTATGTTAATGTTCAGCTACGTCCTTACTGTTTTAACTTTGGTTTAGTTTGTCATTTCAGTTTTAATCTGGTTTCTAATTTTCTATCTGGCTCAACTATAAAATCTATCCTCCTGTCTAGATAAGCAAAATACAGGAAAAGTGTAATTCAGGTAGTTCTCAGCATATGACTGATGACTTCTGGGTCTACAAAGCCCCTTCAATGTTACATCTTCTTGCTTCAATACTTTGAATAATTACTATCAATCATTCATTTCACATTTTCTACTTAGTCGTTGCCTTCACTATTTCTATGTGGAATACAGAAAAAAATAAATATCAGTTACACAATATCTCCTATCATTTGTTCATTTTAACCTGGTCAGAATAGTACTAACAAGCTAAATTCCTTGATATAGAACTGCTCATTGAAATGGAGCTTGCTGTCCATTTCTTTGTGTGATTGTGAAGCTATGTATTTAATATGTATGATATAATATGAAATAGATACCATGTAATATATATATATAGATACCATAATATATATAACGGTATAATATATAAAATATAATATAAATATATGTAATATCTATTTCATATTTTATGTATATAAATTGCCGCACATATGAATATTACAAAATATAAAGGATGTATCTATTTATTTTTAAATTTTATTTATTTTTGCCTTATGCATTCACATTAGCAGATTACGTCACTAGAGCATATCTGCTTCACATCCTAACCCTATGATAGTCTTCCCGCACGCTCCCATTTACTACCTTACTCATTTTGTAGACCCAGACGAAAACACCCCGCTTGCATAAGACTTCCCACAATGCCTCCCCCTGTTATTAGCCCCCTCCGTTTTGTTCCACAGCATTGCGTGCTCACATTTATGCACTTTGTGGTACGTAGCTGTATCTACCTCCCCACTACAAGATACTATCTTTTGGGTGACATCCAGTTTTAATCCAATTCAACACCATGAATTCTCCGGTCCCTGTTACATGGCTGGCTCTAAGTTGTGTGAGTATGAAGATGCATAATCCTTCAGCAGGAGGAGATCACAGGCTGCAAGCGAACATGGTGACAATTTGCATGATCGACGTCTTGATTGCTGTTAGATGACATTCAGAGCAGCATTTAAAAAATTCCCCCATATTCACAGGGTTTCTATGCACTCATCTGCTTCTCTCAGATTTTTCTAATTAACGATATACTTTGTCACTACGTGCCAGAGAACACTTGGCTTTCCAGACACATCGCCTTCAGCTGGGGGTCAGAAAGTGTAGGTCATAGAAGCACTTAGTAAATTTATAGGTAAATCATTCTTTTGAAAAGCGAATATATCCTCAGACTCTCAGTACATCCCTCTGAGGCTAGGTTATTATAATATCCTGCACTCAGTCTTTCCTCCTTTGATGTGTTTTACACTATACTTGTCAGGTCAATATTACATTCTGCTATTGTCATTTTTTTTCCTGACACTCAAACACTTTGGTTTTCCTTCCTTTCTGAGATGTTGTCCTTCTTCTCACTCCCTTAAGTCTAGTGATTTCCCTTCCCTTACGGATGCCACCATGGGCTCGCCCTTCCTGTGAGCTCCTGTGGCATAAACACACTCTTTAAAACTTGGTGGCACATAACATGTTTTCATGTACTTGTCTGTTCCCGCGCAGATCACATAGCCTTAGCTGGATCAAAGAACCGTTAAAAGTTACAGTTATGGTTGTGCAGTTATGATTGTTTTCTCTGTAAGTTCCAAGTTAGCACTGGACCTTCATCAAATAATAATCATAATGTATTTAAGAAAAATTTGATGATATCACTAAAAATGGTATGAACAGCCTGGAAAGTATTTAGGCATCTCTAAGACATTAGAAAACTCAGTTAGTTCTTCACTACATTTTATTACATTCTGTACATTTTTTGTCTTTGATTATAACGTGCTAGGGCTTAAATCATATCTGAATATTTTCCTTCATACACATGAACTTAATCATTGGGACAGAAATACTTTACATTGTGTAACTATTTCAACTAAAACTAAAAAATGAAAGCATAAGTGGAAGCAAATCTTTATCATTGGAGTTTCAAATTACATATAGATATTTCTTATAAAGGGATTTAAGGAGATATTTGACATCGAAAAACAATGAGAGTCTACAAATGATGGCCGTATTTCCTTTAGTGTTATGCACACTTAGGAGAAATGATCGACTTCATAAGGGAGGGAAATTACAAACATTTATCGTATCTGCTTATTTGTATTCACCTAGCTCAAACCCAAAGTGAGGTAGCCGCCTCATACGTGTGATTGTCCACGTCGGAGAAATGAAAGGAAGCCGCCAAGATACACGTGGTCTCACGGGGAGGCAGATGGATCCCCCAGTGAAGAGTGTTGGCTCTGGTGGATTCTCATTAGAGTGGTTCTACCACCTTCAGGATCCCGGGTAAGTCGTATATCCTGTTTCTCTATTCTTTTACACAAAGTAATGGTGTGATGATTTATCTTCTAGGTTGTAGCAAGAGTTAATGGAATAGTATATGTAAAGTGTTTATCATAGTGCCTAAATCATTAAACTTGCAGAAAATGAGAGTCAGTATTTTCAGGCAACATACAATTCCATGTATTCTCCCAAAATATTTGGTTCTAATAGGGAGGTTCTTCTCTGCTGTCTGTTTTGTCTAACTAATTCCTTTTTTAGAAAAACATTATTGGTTGAGATTCAAAGGGAATTTAAAGTTGAAGGACTTTCTGTGGAACTGCTAATTGAAAGAGATAGTGTTCATTGAGGAAAAAAAATTCTGAAAGGTCGTTTTTCATTAATTTATTTAGTTCATGTTCTATTAATTCATTCATTCAACAAATATCTTCCCCCAAAATATGCTTTTTCTCCATATCTTAATGTGTCCTTGAAAGATGTGTTTCTGATAACATTTTTATCAAAATTATCAATATGGTTTCATGTGTTGATCAGTTGTGCATTACTTATAATTAAATGATTACCCAAATGGAATGCTGACGGATTTTTAACAGCAGGACTTTAGGGCCACAGGAAAAATTTCTATTTAAAAGAAATACATAATTTGGTAACAGTAAATTATGATGAGGTGAGTAATAAAATATTTTCAAGCATTTTTTTCAAATAGTTTCAAATATTTCAATATTTTCAAAATAATTAAATACATTCAAATATTTCAGTATTTTCAAAATAGTATTAGGATAAAATTCTGTGGGGCAAACATTTTATATGTATTTTATATATATATGAGTTCATATACATATATATATGAGTTCAGAGAAAAAATAACTAAGTTACTACATATGAAAATAAAACTTGTTCAAGTATTTTTGAGTGGATGATTTGGTTCCATCAGAGAATAAATATATATAAATGAAGGATGTAATAGTTATCAGTATAAATTATACCCTTTGCAATATTTTAAATCATAAGTTGAAAGTTTTATACATCTTTAAAAAGATATAACATCTTTAAAAGGAAAGACATCACCTTACAAAAATACTTTAGGGTTATAGGAATACAATTTTGAATGCTGTAAAATGGTATTTTTTGTTTTCTTATTCTTGCTTTATAGTGCTAATCTTTAACCAAGCAGAGATATTAGGTATAAAAATATACCATAAGTGGAAAAATTTTAAAAGATAGGATAGTTGAGAAAAATAGAAGAAAAGATACAGCTAACTAACAAGTTGTTTTATAAATAGAAGTCCAGATTAAGATAAAGAAAGGGGGGGGGTAATCAGAAGGGGGAATGAAACATGAGAGACTATGGACTATGAGAAACAAACTGAGGACTTCAGAGGGGAGGGGGGTGGGGGAATGGGATAGACCGGTGATGGGTAATAAGGAGGGCACGTATTGCATGGTGCACTGGGTGTTATACACAACTAATGAATCATCGAGCCTTACATCGGAAACCGGGGATGTACTGTATGGTGACTAACATAATATAATAAAAAATCATTAAAAAAAAAAAAAAAGAAGTCCAGATTAAGGATATTTCTCAGATGGAAGAAGAGACAACTACGTAGGAAATAGAAAAGAAAAGCTAAGAAATAGAGAAGTTAAAAGTAAAAGTACTAAAACTTAGAATAATATGATTTCAGAAGGAGAAGTAAATATAAATAGCAGGAAACTGTTACTCAATAAAGAGAAATCTCCCTAAATTAAAAAGATGAAAATTTCAGATTAAGAAAAAGAGCATAGTCTAATTATTTACAGAAGGGAAAAAGCTGATCACATACAAGGAAATAAGAGTAATATTTTTCAGTAATAAGACTGGATGCAAATGACAATAGAGTAGAATTGTATTTGAGACCCAATTTTTGTTTCTGTGACCCCAGAACAGTTACCTGTTCTCTTGGGGTGTCTCCCTAATGATTCCAAATGGTTATTGAAGTTTAAGGTATCACATACAGTTGAAAAGTTCAGAGGTAGATAAGGCTGACATAGAATTTTCAACATTTTAAAGAAAGGGAGCTCAGGACCTAGAATTTTATATTCAGGCAAATTGTTATTCAAATATTAATTACACATATTAATTAATGATACGTAGTAATGATACACACAGGCATACAAGGCCTTAGAAGGTTTGTGGTACAAACTTCCATTATAAACAGTTTTGGAGGGGGCACTTGGGTGGCTCAGTTGGTTAAGTGATGGACTCTTGGTTTCGGTTCAGGTTGTGATCTTAGGATTGTGGGATTGAGCCCCAAGTTGGGCTCCATGCTCAGCATGGAGTCTGCTTGAGATTCTCTCTCCCTCTCCCTGCCCCTCCCCGTCCCACTCGTGCATACACTCTCTCTCTTCCTCTCTCTCTCTCTCCCTAAAATGAAATAAACAAAGTCATTTAAAAAAAAAAAAACACCAAACAGTTTTTGGGGCGCTTGGGTGACTCAGTCAGTTAAGCATCTGCCTTCGGCTCAGGTCATGATTTCAGGGTCCTGGGATCAAGCCTCACATGGGGCTCCCTGTTCAGAGGGGAGTCTCCTGCTCCCTCTCCCTTTGCCCTCCCTGCCATGTTCTCACTCAAGCTCTCTCTCAGATAAATTAATAAGTATCTTTAAAAAAAAAACTATAAAAAACAGTTTTGTAGATGAGGCAAATACAGGAGATGTTACAAGAGATATATTAAATAAAATTGATCACATATCTTGTTAAATATGTCTTTAAAAATTGTTAAAACCCAAGAAAGAGTTTTGGGGTAGACAATTAGCCTTAAGGAGCCCATCTCATATGCCCTAGACCCTGTGTACTATCTACCTCGCCAGGGTATAGCTCTGCAGTTACATCATTGTAGATCTCTGGGTCCTTATCTCAAGCAGACATACACACAAACAGCCCCAACACACTATAGTAAAAATACAGGAATTCAAAGCTTTTGTCCTTCTTGTACTATTCTTATACTTACTGAAATAATTGGCACATAGTATTTAGTGTTTTACTCCCAGGACGTGAAGTCCTTTGTTCGCTTGTTTTTTTTTTTTTTGTTCTCCAGTCTTCTCTCTACTAAATGGCACTCAAGTGAAAATATGATGTCACATTTTAGGATCAATGTATCTCTTTACAGTTTGTATTTTTCATTATACTTTTTAAACACCAAACAGTTTTTGGGGCGCCTGGGTGGCTCAGTCATTAAGCGTCTGCCTTCGGCTCAGGGCGTGATCCCAGAGTCCTGGGATCGAGCCCCACATCAGGCTCCTCCGCTGGGAGCCTGCTTCTTCCTCTCCCACTCCCCCTGCCTGTGTTCTCTCTCTCGCTGGCTGTATCTCTCTCTGTCAAATAAATAAATAAAATCTTAAAAAAAAAAAAAAGAAAGTACTTGATCTTTTTTGTGAACTGATTCCAACTGTCATAGTCCTGTCAGTAGGTTCTGAATGAATGAGGGACCTTCCCAGGCTCAACATCATGGCTGTAGGTAGTCAGTTACCCAACTATAAGTAATGGCCATCATACTTATGTGGAAATATATTCTTAATAACTGGCATCTAGAGGGGCACCTGGGTGGCTCCGTCTTTAAGTGTCTGCCTTTGGCTCAGGTCATGATTCTGAGATAATTGTGAGACTTTTTTTTTTTTCCTTGGTTGTGGCTACATTAGTGTGTTCACTTTGGAACTTCATCCAGCTCTATGCTAATGATCTTTCCACTTCTCTGTGTATACGTTATTTTTTGAAAACAAAAGTTTGTTTAAAAAATATATATATCCCAGGGGCGCCTGGGTGGCTCAGTTGGTTAAGCATCTGCCTTAGGCTCAGGTCATGATCTCGGGGTCCTGGGATCAAGCTCTGTGTTGGGCTCCCTGCTCGGCGGGAGCCTGCTTCTCCCTCTCCAGCTCCTCCTGCTTGTGTTCCCTCGTTCACTGTCTCTTTCTGTCAAATAAATAAATAAATAAAATCTTAAAAAAAATAATAACTGACATCTATTATTTTGTTATATAAACATTAAAATCTGTAAATATATAGGCTGCTTTTGTCAATAAAATTCAACAAATGTGTAGTGAGCAATAACTAGATGCCCCTGCTAGATGCTAATAGGAAGAAAATGATATAACTGTCGACCAAACAGGGAAACTACTTTAAAACTCATGATCTAAATAAAATAGTGAAGGGACACATAGATAGATGCATGTGATATTGTAACTTTGTACTACTTCTCATTGCAATATTCTCAAGAGTGTAAGTTTCATTAGACAAGATAAGTCATATCTGTGCTGTATCCCCCTCGCCCTGTGCCCTGTGCACATAGTAGATGTTCAATAATACATTTGATGATGAATGAATACATGAACATAATGCTGTGAATGTAGAGAGGTAGAGACCTTTCTGACAGAATTAGTGGCAAAACTTTTGAGAGAGGAAATGATGTGCTAGATTTAGAGAAATGGCAAGAAGACTGTTGAAAGTCTGCAACGCTGGGGAGAAGGAAAAAATGAAGAGTAAGGCATGTTACTTGCCTTAGACACATAGTGTGTATATATATAATTATATTACTTTATGTTTATTAATTTGTACCAAATAAAACTATGTTTTAAAAACATAATTTTAATTTAATTTGGAATGGCTCTACTGTGGTTCTGTTTCCCTTCAGCTTTCCCATGACAATAGGTTCATGATTTCCTCAAAGGATAGATATGCATCTCCAAATAATGAGCTGTCAGCTTGTTTCATCAACAAAAATCTGCCATCATTGTACTTCCGGACTACAATAGATGGTGCATTTTGGCAATAACTGTGATGATTTTCCCCATACACTTTCAATATGAACCATAATCTCAACATTTTTTAAATTGAATCATTCACCAGCAAGAGGCCTGGTATTTATACCTCTTGCAAAAGGGATCTGTTTCTTGATTCTTTCTGGGATGCAAACAAAAGATTTCTCCTACAGAATGGAGTCTCACCTAATGTAGTTGGTAATGGGAGTTGCAACTCTGAACTATTTACATGTTTTGTAAAATTTTGAATTAAACTTAGGCTAGTGGATGCTAATGTGATTTTAAACATATTTATTCTCAACATGACCTTAAATCTCTGCATGATTAGCCTATTTAATCAACAAGATCGGTAGTTTCATTAGGATGTGTTTAGTTTTTTCTGTGTGATTATTATAATTTGGTACAAATGTAATGAAAGAAGGGAAACAGGCATATTTCAAAAATCAGACTGCATCATTGTATCTTTTCAGCTATCGTAGATCCCTGCCCCTCCTTCCACAAAGCAACAATAGATTATTGTAAATGTCGATTGGCTCCTCTATTCAAAGCTAAGTTCTGGCGTGCGTGGGTGGCTCGGTTGTTAAGCGTCTGTCTTCAGCTCAGGGCGTGATTCCAGAGTCCTGGGATCGAGCCCCGCATCAGGCTCCTCTGCTGGGAGCCTGCTTCTTTGTCTCCCACTCCCCCTGCTTGTGTTCTCTCTCTCGCTGGCTGTCTCTCTCTCTGTTAAATAAATAAATAAAATCTTTAAAAAAAAGGCTAAATTCTATGTTTTATTTGCTTTGGAATCAAAAAGATCTTATAGATTTCTGTAGTTAAGTAGGAAGAATTGAATGAAGAAAATTTTTTGCCTGAAACATCATCGAAGAATGGCTTCTGTTGATCTGAAATGTAATTTCATTCATAAGACTCCTGGGGATAAAAAAGAAAAAATGCTGTGTAAGAATCAGAGCCTTATGTGCTAGATAATTCATAAAAGGATTCAATGGGCTTCCCCAGTTTGCTATTTTGATACTGATGGATCATAGACAATGATAGAGAAGAATAAATTAAGAAGTTATTGGCTACATTAAAAAGCAATTAAGTTATTTAAAATTTTAAAATATTTTAAAAAATTTCTCCTGGCTATTTGTTTATTTGATGAGGTGTTATAAGAACTCATTGATTAAGTAGAATTTGCTTTGTGATCATAAATATGTCTTATAAAATAATGAAATATTAGTTTATAAGATATTAGTTACTTTATTTTTTAAGATATTAGTTACTTTATTTTTTAAGATATTAGTTACTTTATTTTTTAAGATATTAGTTACTTTATTTTTTAAGATATTAGTTACTTTATTTTTTAAGATATTATTTATTTGAGAGAGAGAGAGCATGAGCAGGGGAAGGGGCAAAGGAAGAGGGAGAAGAAGGCTCCCCACTGAGTGCCAAGCCCAATGCGGGGTTCAGTCCCATGACCTCGAGATCATGACCTGACCCCAAGGCAGAAACTTGACCGACTAAGTCACCCAGGTGCTCCATGAAATAGTTATTTTAATAATAAAAAAAATTTTTATCAAGTATTTAATGATACAGACATCATTTTTATCATGTTTTATTTATTTATTTGTTTGTTTATTTATTTGTTTGTTTACGTTGGATTCTATTGGCTAGTATTTTGGTGAGAATTTTTGCATCCATGTTCATCAGGAATATTCGTCTGTAATTCTTCTCTTTGGTGGGATCTTTGGCCTCATAAAATGAGTTTGGAATTTTCCCTTTCGTTTCTATGTTTTGAAACAGTTTCAGAAGAATAGTTATTAATTCTTTAAATGTTTGGTAGAATTCCCCTGGGAAGCCATCAGGCCCTGGGCTCTTGTTTGTTGGGTGATTTTTGATTCCTGCTTCAATTCCCTTGCTGGTATGGATCTGTTCATGCTTCCTACTTCTTCCTGGTTCAGTTTTGGTAGTTTCTATGTTGCTAGGAATGCATCCCTTTCTTCTAGATTGTCTAATTTGTTGGCATCTATTTGCTCATAATATATTCTTATAATTGTTTGTATTTCTTTGGTGTTTGTTGTGATCTCTCCTCTTCCATTCATGATTTTATTTATTTGGGTCCTTTCTCTTTTCTGTTTGATAAGTCTGGCCAGGGATTTATCCATCTTATTAATTCTTTAGAAGAATCAGCGCCTAGTGTCATTGATCTGTTCTACTGTTCTTTTGGTTTCCATTTCATTGGTTTCTGCTCTGATCTTTATTATTTCTCTTCTGCTGCTGGGTTTAGGCTTCATTTGCTGTTCTTTCTCCAGCTCCTTTGGTGTAGGGTTAGGCTGTGTATTTGAGACCTTTCTTGTTTCTTAAGAAAGGCTTGTATTGCTATATATTTCCCTCTTAGGACCGGCTTTGCTGCATCCCAAAGATTTTGAACAGTTGTGATTTCATTTTCATTTGTTTCCATGAATTTTTTTAATTCTTCTTTAATTTCCTGGTTGACCCATTCATTCTTTAGTAGGATGTTCTTCAGCCTCCATGTATATGAGTTCTTTCTAGATTTCGTCTTGTGATTGAATTTGAGTTTCAAAGCATCATGGTCCAAAAATATGCAAGGAATGATCCCAGTCTTTTGGTACCCATTGATACCTATTTGTGACCCCAGATGTGATCTCTTCTGGAGAATATTCCATGTGCAGTAGAGAAGAATGTGTATTCTGTAGTTTTGGGATGGAATGTTCTGATTATATCTGTGATGTCATTCTGGTCCAGTGTGTCACTTAAAGCCCTTATTTTCTTGTTGATCTTTTGTTTAGATGATCTGTCCATTTCAGTGAGGGGGTGTTAAAGTCCCTTACTATTATTGTATTGTTGATGTGTTTCTTTGAATTTGTTATTAATTGGCTTATATAATTGGCAGCTCCCGTGTTAGGGGCATAAATATTTACAATTGTTAGATATTCTTGTTGGATAGACCCTTCAAGTATGACATACTGTCCTTCCTCATCTCTTATTACAGTCTTTGGTTTAAAATCTAATTTGTCTGATATAAGGATTGCCACCCCAGCTTTCTTTTCATGCCCATTAGCGTGATAAATGGTTTTCCACCCCCTCACTTTAAATCTGGAGGGGTTTTGGGTCTAAGTTGAATCTCTTGCAGACAACATATTGATGGGTCTTGCTTTTTTATCCAGTCTGATGCCCCGTCTTTTGATTGGGGCATTTAACCCATTTACATTCAGGGTAACTATTGAAAGATATGAATTTAGTGCCATTGTCTTGCCTGGAAGGTGACTGTTACTGTATATTGTCTCTGTTCCTTTCTGGTCTATGTTCCTTTTGGGATCTCTCTTTGCTTAGAGGACCCCTTTCAATATATTTTGTAGGGCTGGTTTGGTGATTGCAAATTCTTCTAGTTCTGTTTGTCCTGGAAGCTTTTTATCTCTCCTTCTATTTTCAATGATAGCCTAGCTGGATAATGTTTTCTTGGCTGCATTTAGTACCCTGAATGTATCATGCCAGTCCTTTCTGGCTTGCCAGGTCTGTGGATAAGTCTGCTGCCAATCTACTGTTTCTACTGTTGCAGGTTACTGACCTCTTGTCCCAAGCTGCTTTCAGGATTTTCTCTTTGTCTCTGAGATTTGTAAGTCTTACTATTAGATATCAGGGTGTTGACATGTTTTTACTGATTTTGAGGGGGGTTCCCTGTGCCTCCTGGATTTCGATGCCTGTTTCCTTCCCCAAATTAGGGAAGTTCTCCACTGTAAGTTGCTCCATATACCTTCTGCCCCTCTCGCTCTTTCTTCTTCTCCTGGGATCCCAATTATTCTAATATTGTTTTGCTTTATGGTATCACTTATCTCTCAAATTCTCCCATTGTGATTCAGTAGCTGTTTATCTTCTTTTTCTCAACTTCTTTATTCTCCATCATTTGGTCTCCTATGTCACTAATTCTCTCTTCTGCCTCATTTATCCTAGCAGTTAGAGCCTCCATTTTTTATTGCACCTCATTAGTAGCCTTTTTAAATTTTGACTTGGTTAGATTTTATTTCTCCAGAAAGGGATTTTCTAGTGTCTTCTATGCTTTTTTTCAAGCCCAGTTAGTATCTTTATAATCGTTATTCTGAACTCTAGTTCTGACATCTTTCTAATGTCCATATTGATTAGGTCCCTGGCAGTCAGTACTGCCTTTTATTCTTTATTTTTTAGGTGAGTTTTTCCATTTTGTCATTTTGTCAAGAGAAAGAATAGATGAACGAGAGAACAAGATGCTAAAAGGGTAACAACAACTCCAGAGAATTACACACTAAACAAATCAGAAGAGACCTGAAATTGGGGAGAAAAGAAAAAAGAAAAGAAATACAATCAGGGTGGTGAATAGAACAGAGCCATACACTAGATTTTGGGTGTATTTTGGTCTGTTAGAAGAAACTGCATCCCAAGATTTTAAAGAAAGAAAACTTATACACACACACACACACACACACACACACACAAAATAAGGTTAAATACAACGAAGGGGTAGAATGACTGTAAAAACAAAAATTAAATAAGATTTTTAAAAAGGAATTGATAAGTTGGTTGCAAAAGGAAAGAAGAATAATTTTAAATAAAAAAAAGAAAAGAAAGAAAATTTTAAAAATTAACTTCGAAAAGACTGAAGAATCATGGGGAAAAGCCATGAATTCTATGTGCTGTTTTCCCCTAGTGCTGGAGTTTTGCAGTTCTTGTTGATCAGTAAACTTGGTTTTGGCTGGATGTTCTTGCTGATCTTCTGGGGGAGGGGCCTGTTGCATTGATTCTCAAGTGTCTTTGCCCCACGCTAAGTCATCTGCTCGGATTTGCTCTCGGCAGCTTTTGTTCCCTGAAGGCTTTCTGTACAGATTTAGGGGATGAGAATGAAAATGGCAGCCTCCCACTCTCTGGCCCTGGAAGAGATGAGGGCTCGGGGCCCCACTCCTCAGTGAGCCCTCAGAGAAAAGCAGTCAGTCACTCCTGTCTCTGGCCGCACTCTGTGCTTACCCGGCCTGTGATCGAGCATATCTGTCTCTGGCACACGACCCCGTTTGGAGTTTCCAAACCCAACAGATTCCTACAGTGCGCTTTTGCACTGCTCTTCCCAGGGGAGGAAGGGGAGTCTCCCCGGTTCTCCTCCTTGTTGGACGCCTTCTTGAAGAGCAGTGGCCCAACTCTGCCACGGATCATGGTTTATGGCAACCCCAAGCTGAGAGCCCACTCCTCAGCTCACTCTTTGTGGCCGGCTTCCCCACTCTGATACCTGGGAGCTCTGCTGCACTCAGGCACCCCCTGTCTTTCTGTGACCCTGAGGGTCCTGAGACCACACTGTCCTAGCGAGGGTTCCACCCCCTACTTAGCCCCTGGAGCGATGTCCCTCACCGAAGCAGACTTCTAAAAGTTCCAATTTTGTGCTTCACTGCTCTATCCCTTGCAGTAGCCAGCTGACGGAGGCTCCCTCCACACTGCGGTCTATCTTGCCATATGTCTCCTCAGATTCACTTCTCCGCACCTCCTACCTTATAGAAAGTGTCGCTTTTCTGTTCATAGAGTTGCTGGTATTCTTTTCTTCGCTCTCCAGTTGAGTTCGTGGGTGTTCTGAATGGTTTGATAGCTATCTAGCTGAATTCCTGGGACCAGACGAACTTTAGGTCTTCTACTCCTCCACCACCTTGGACTCCTCCTCTAGGAAAATTTATTATTTTTAAAAATGCATCACAAATACTACCTGCTGACTTATAAAAAGGCACAATACTAAGCAGAAGACATAGGAGTCATATTTGCAGATTACTTAAAAAATAATTACCAAAATAATTCTGATGTTCTTCTAATGTTGCCCTTGGGTGGCATCTTGGAATGTGGTTTCTAGGGTGTCCTAGTAATCAGTTAACTGAAAAGGGTTTTCACCATGCCTAGACCTTTTATGAAAACATTATGGCTTATGTGGAACACCTGCTCTCCTGGGAGTCTAGAACTTTGGTCTGGGCGAGGCAGCAGGTGTCAGTGGAACCAGTCCTAACAATAATGTTGAGTGCTGAGTCTCTTACAGGATTCTCTGCATACAAAATCACACACATGTTGCTGCATTTTTGTTGCTAAGGGAAAATTGTGCTGTGTGTGAACACTCAGAAGGGAAAGAACATAAGGAAACCTGCAGGTGATTCCTCTACATTCTGTTCTTGTCTTTTGCTGATATGGGGGTACCTGGGTGGCTCAGTTGGTTAAGTGTCTGCATTTGGCTCAGGTCATGATTTCGGGGTCCTGGGATCAAGTCCCATGTCAGGATCCTTGCTCAGGGGGGAGTCTGCTTCTCCCTCTCCCTCTGCCCCTCCCCCTGCTTGTGCTAGCTCTCTCTCTCTCTCTGTCTCAAATAAATAAAGTCTTTTTAAAAAACTGACATGCCTACATTAACATCAAAACATAATTTAAGGCAAAAACATTGCTTGACACGGAGACACTTAATATTGATAAAAATATTAATCTACCTGAAAAATGTAACATTTTTTTGTGGGCACATGCATAATGGTGTCTTGATGCATAAAGCAAGAAATTGACAAGGTTGAGAGAAATATTAAAAATTATGATGGAAAGTAATATATTTCTCTTAGTAACTGATATAAGCAGGCAATAATATACATATTAATATACAATAAATATACAATATATATATAATAATTCATAACGTGGTAAAGTTTTGAATTGGAAAGGAGCACACATGCTCTGATTGACTTGACATATCACCCAACAACTTCAGGATATAATTTTCTGGGTCACATGGTACATTTTAAAAACTGTATATTCTGGGTCATAAAGAGTGTTTCAGTGCATTTTAAGTGATGGAAGTAAACTGAGTATGTTCTCTGGCCAAAATAGAATTAAGGAAAAAAATCAACATCAGTTTTTTAATTTAAATCCCCTATGTTTCTAGAGAAGCAATTCACTTCTAGATAACCTGGGGATTAAAGAACAAATCTGAATAATAATTAGATTAGACTTTAAACTGAATGATAATGAAAAAAATGACAAAATTATGAATTGTATGGAAACCTGTTTTTTGAGGGAAACTTGTTTTTTCAATGCATATATTGAAAAAAGGATAAAAATCTATGCTCGAAGCATCCATCCAAACATTTATAAACAACAGCCCATTAAGATAAAATAATTGGAAGAAATAAGATGTAAGATAATATAATTGCAATAAATATAAAAATTGATGTCATAAACTGATTCTTTGGAAAGCCTAGTAAAATTGACAAGCCTCTAGTAAGACCAGTTTAAAAAAAATTACCAAAAGAGCCAGTGTCAGGAATAATAAAGGACATTACAGATTCTGCAAACATCAAAAAGATAATGAGAGAAAATGATTAAGATTCTTCTGCGGGTAACTTTGCAGAATGGATGGAATGCAATACTTGTTTGCATACACTGGGTCATTAGCACGGAGCCGGGTACCTGGTGGCCATGCATCACAGGGATGCCTACAATGTGTGTCACGTCTCTGGTACCCGGTGGTGACCGTCAGAACACAGAATGGCCTTGAGGAAACTGTGAGAAGAAGAGCCAGGAGAACCCTCATGAGGAAATGTTACTGGAAGGTGATAAAGGGAACTTTCCAGTTTCAGTGTTCCTAGGCTCTGCCCCCTGGGTCCCAGGGAGGCTACGCTGTAACAGTCACCAAGGTCAGAATGACTCGGCCAAACCTCAAAGCACACGCTCCATTTCTGCCCCGAGCACACATCGTACATCTGCTTCGTTAAAGAGAATAACCAAAAAGTCACATTCTGAGTGCAAAAGATAAGAAAATGGAAGAAACCTCCCTGATACCCATTGTTACAGGATTTTTTTTCTGTCGGTGCCCATGGTTTTTGGTCAGACCGCTTCAGAAGAATGAAGAGGGAGACCAGAGAGGGGTGGGCAGCAAAGCAAGGTTTACTGAGAGAGAGCAAAGTGATAGCCAAGTGACAGTACAAAGTTCCCGAAGAGGGAGGGGACCCCAGAGGGTTGCCATCGGAGTTTCTAAATCTAGGGGTTTTTATGGGCTTGTTGGCGGGCTATTTTAATCCGATTAACCCTTCCTGCACCTGTCACCCAATAAGGTTTTTGTCGCATTGGAAAGGGTGGAGGGCTCCTTCCAGGGTGGTGTAAAATCCTTTTAAGGATGGTTTTCTCTTAGGACAGGGGGCCTCTTGTCCCTGCCTGCCTGCTTTTCAACTATCCTTCATCACCATTAGATTAAAGCCATCTAGCCCTCCATCTACTAGAAACTTAAGGTCTGCAGCTTTCTGAAATGTTCTTTGTCTAATAATTCGTCACTCTTTATTGCAACAATGTGTATAACCCTGTATCAAATGTACCCTCAGTGAAGCCTGCTCTTTGTGAAGACTGTGTATCCTGGACAGCTAACCTTACTTGGGCTCAAAGAAAACTCTCTTCCATTTTTTTGTGGGGGCTGGTGGAATTTCTAAAAGGTTTGCTCATTTTGCCTGGACGAGGGTCAAAGAGAGGACTTGCGGGACGCCTGGGTGGCTCAGTTGTTAAGCATCTGCCTTCGGCTCAGGTCATGATCCCAGGGTCCTGGGATCCAGCCCCACATCGGGCTCCCTGCTCCGTGGGAAGCCTGCGTCTCCCTCTCCCACTCCCCCTGCTTGTGTTCCCTCTCGCTGTCTCTCTCTCTGTCAAATAAATAAATAAAATCTTAAAAAAAAAAAGAGGATTTGTTTGCACTGTAATCATGGACAGCTTATCACATGTGTTGCATTCAGTTTCATGGAAAACAGAAAGGTACGTAAAGAGCGGATGGCTCTAGCAGAAGAGATTTCCAGGGAGGATCTGAGAACTAATCTCCTTTGGGGATGCTCCTTAAGAAATGAATAGAAATAAGCCAAACAAATAATTTTTCAAGCAGAATGTAGAGGAAATATAAAGAGGTCAGAACTTTCTGTTTTTAACAAGAAAACCATTGCCCAACCCCTGTTTCTCCAGACATCAAATGTCTTAGGTGAGCAGAAAACTGAGGTCTCAGGACAAAGATGAGACCTTCCTTAAGAACTCAAAGAGATCTAAAGTGGCATCTACCGGACCCTGAAGGCAAAGAAAAAGCCTTACAGAGATTTTATGACTCTAGGGTCATAAGGACTTCAAAGACTCCTAATGTTGTAGTCCTTAACCCCAAGATAAAGTACCATCTCTAGGGAACTTCTCCAGTAGAATGATTCTCTAATAAAATTCATAATAAACCTATAAAAGTTTAAAATAATTTTTTTGGTGGAAGTGCCTTTGTATCAAAGGATCAGAGAGTGGAAAATGAAGAGGCCTTTGGTCCTCAAACCTTATCTGAGCAAGAAGTCTGCTGAGAACACTACTATGTCATAGAACTAATTTATTTAACAATTTTAAAAGGCCAGCTTTTTCTCCATAGCGTATTAGACTTCAAACTTTCTCATTGCTTTTATTTTTTTTTTTTGCCATTTGTATTTTTATTTTATTATTATTTTTAAATCAACGTATAATGTATTATTTGTTTCAGGAGTACAGGTCTGTGATTCATCAGTCTTACACAATTGACAGCACTCACCATAGTACATACCCTCCCTAATGTCCATCGCCCAGCCACCCCGTCCCTCCCACCCCCCTCCACTCCAGCAACCCTCAGTTTGTTTTCTGAGATTAAGTCTCTTATGGTTTGTCTTCCTCTCTGGTTTTGTTCCATTTCATTTTTTCCTTTCTTCCCCCATGATCCTCTGCTTTGTTTCTCAAATTCCACATATCAGTGAGATCATATAATTGTCTTTTTCTAGTTGACTTATTTCGCCTATATATATATATATATATATATATATATGGAGAGAGAGAGATCTATCTATCTCACATCTTCTTTATCCATTCATCTCTCAGTGGACATGTAGGCTCTCTACATAGTTTGGCTATTATGAACACTGCTGCTATATACATTGGGGTGCACGTGCCCCTTCAAATCACTACATTTGTATCTTTGAGGTAAATACCCATTAGTGCATTGGTGGGTCACAAGGTAGCTCTATTCTCAACTCTTTGAGGAACTTCCATACTGTTCTCCAAAGTGGCTGCACCAGCTTGCATTCCACCAGCAGTGTACGAGGATTCCCTTTCTCTACATACGCGCCAATATCTATCATTTCCTCACTTGTTCATTTTAGCCATCCTGACTGGTGTGAGGTGGTATCTCGTGGTTTTGATTTGTATTTCCCTGATGCCGAGTGATGTTGAGAACTTTTTCATGTGTCTGTTGGCCATTTGGATGTCTTCTTTGCAGAAATGTCTGTTCATGTCTTCTGCCCATTTCTTGATTGGATTATTTGTTCCTTGGGTGTTGAGTTTGATAAGTTCTTTATAGATTTTGGATACTAGCCCTTTATCTGATATGTCATTTGCAAATATCTTCTCCCATTCTGTCGGTTGTCTTTTGGTTTTGTTGACTGTTTCCTTTGCTGTGCAAAAGCTTTTTATTTTGATGAAGTCCCAATAGTTCATTTTTGCCCTTGCTTCCCTTGCCTTTGGTGTCCAGGAAGAAGTTGCTGCGACTGAGGTTGAAGAGCTTGCTGCCTGTGTTCTCCTCAAGATTTTGATGGATTCCTGTTTCACATATAGATCTTTCATCCATTTGAGTCTGTTTTTGTGTATAGTATAAGGAAATGGTTCTGTTTCATTCTTCTGCATGTGACTGTCCAATTTTCCCAGCACCATTTGTTGAAGAGACTGTCTTTTTTTCCACTGAACATTCTTTCCTGCTTTGTCAAAGATTAGTTGACCATAGAGTTGACAGTCCATTTCTGGACTCTCTATTCCATTGATCTGTGTGTCTGTTTTTGTGCCAGTACCGTACTGTCTTGATGATTACAGCTTTGCATTAGAGTTTGAAGTCCGGAATTATGATGCCACCAGCTTTGGTTTTCTTTTTCAAGATTCCTCTGGCTATTCGGGGTCTTTTCTGGTTCCATACAAATTTTAGGATGATTTGTTCCATTTCTGTGGAAAAAGTTGATGGTATTTTGATAGGGATTGTACTGAATGTATAGATTGCTCTGGGTAGCATAGACATTTTCACAATATTTGTTCTTCCAATCCATGAGGATGGAACGTTTTTCCATTTCTTTGTGTCTTCCTCAATTTCTTTCATGAGTGGTCTACAGTTTTCTGAGTACAGGTCCTTTGCCTCTTTGGTTAGATTTATTCCTAGGTATCTTATGGTTTTTGGTGCAATTGTAAATGGGATAGACAACTTAATTTCTCTTCTTCTGTCTCGTGGTTGGTGTATAGAAATGCAACTGATTGGTGTGCACTGATTTTCTATCCTGCCACTTTACTGAATTCCCGTATGAGTTCTAGCAGTTTGGGGGTGGAGTCTTTAGGGTTTTCTACATAAAGTATCATATCATCTGCAAAGAGTGAGAGTTTGACTTCTTCTTTGCTGATTCGAATGCCTTTTATTTATATTTGTTGTCTGATTGCTGAAGCTAGGACTTCTAGTACTATGTTGAACAGCAGTGGTGAGAGTGGACATCCTTGCCGTGTTCCTGACTTTAGGGGAAAAGCTCTCAGTCTTTTCCCATTGAGAATGATATTCGCTGTGGGTTTTTCATAGATGGCTTTTCTGATACGAAGGTATGTTCCCACTATGCCTCCACTCTGAAGAGTTTTAATCAAGAAAAGATGCTGTACTTAGCCAAAAGCTTTTTCTGCATTGATAGAGAGTATCATATGGTTCTTGTCCTTTTTTATTATTATTATTAATGTAGTGTATCACATTGATTGATTTGAGAATGTTGAACCAACCTTGCAGCCCAGGAATAAATCCCACTTGGTCATTGTGAACAATCCTTTTAATGTACTGTTATATCCTATTGGCTAGTATTTTGGTGAGAATTTTTGCATCCATGTTCATCAGGCATATTTGTCTATTATTCTCCTTTTTGGTGGGATCTCTGTTTGGTTTGGGGTTCAAGGTAATGCTGGCCTCATAAAATGAATTTGGAAGTTTTCCTCCCATTTCTATGTTTTGGAACAGTTTCAGAAGAATAAGTATTCTTCTTTAAATGTTTGGTAGAATTCCCCTGGGAAGCCATCAGGCCCTGGGCTCTTGTTTGTTGGGTGATTTTTGATTCCTGCTTCAATTCCCTTGCTGGTTATCGGTCTGTTCAGGTTTTCTACTTCTTCCTGGTTCAGTTTTGGTAGTTTCTGTGTCTCTGGGAATGCATCCCCTTCTTGCAGATTGTCTAATTTGTTGGCATCTATTTGCTCATAATATGTTCTTAGAATTGTTTGTATTTCTTCGGTGTTTGTTATGATCTCTCCTCTTCCATTCATGATTTTATTTATTTGGGTCCTTCTCTTTTCTGTTTGATAAGCCTGGCCAATTCATCTTGTTAATTCTTTAAAAAAAACTAGCTCCAAGTTTTGTTGATCTGTTGTGTTCTTTTGGTTTCCATTTCATTGGTTTCTGCTCTGATCTTTATTATTTCTCTTCTGCTGCTGGGTTTTGGCTTCATTTGCTGTTCTTTCTCCAGATCCTTTAGGTGTAAGGTTAGGTTGTGTATTTGAGAACTTTCTTGTTTCTTAAGAAAGGCTTGTATTGCTATATACTTCCCTCTTAGGACCGGCTTTGCTTCATCCCAAGAATTTTGAACAGTTGTGTTTTCATTTTAATTTTTTCCATGAATTTTTAAAATAATTTCCGGGTTGATCCATTAATTCTTTAGTAGGATGCTCTTTAGCCTCCACGTATATGAGTTCTTTCCAACTTTCATCTTATGATTGAGTTTGAGTTTCAAAGCATTGTGGTCCGAAAATATGCAGGGAATGATCCCAGTCTTTTGGTACCAATTGAGACTTGATTTGTGACCCCGGATGTGATCTATTTTCAAGAATATTCCATGTGCAGTAGAGAAGAGTGTGTATTCTGTAGCTTTGGGATGGAATGTTCTGATTACATCTGTGAAGTCCATCTGGTCCAGTGTTTCATTTAAAGCCCTTATTTCCTTATTGATCATTTCATTGAGGGGGGTATTAAAGTCCCTACTATTATTGTTGATGTGTTTCTTTGAATTTGTTATTAATTGACTCATATAATTGGCTGCTCCCATGTTAGGGGCGTAAATATTTACAGTTGTTAGCTCTTATGAAATATTCCTCAATTTGAGATTTTCTTCCCCCTCGACAATGGCTCCAGTAAAACTTGTCCCTAGCATACATTTTAACCTATGTCTGGAAAGAAGAGATAATTCCAAGAGAAAGTAGACTTGCACCTCTGATACTCAGGTCCACTGGACAGCATTAAACATACCCAGCCCCATCTTGAAATGCATCACCATGGGTTTGGAATAAGATGGAGAGCAAGGGGTAGCCAACAATGTTGAGACATATCACATCTCTTTTGTGCCATTTTCCTTGTTAGTTAAATGTGCTTGATTTCATCTCTCTGTTAATGATAAGCATTGACTGGAGCTCCAGAAGGACAAGCACTTTCTTTTAGCCAGTGCTGTCTTCTCAGAACCTCAAACAGTGTCTGGCACCTGGTTTACTGATTAATACTGAAGAGTATATTAATGAAAGAATGAGTGAAGGAGTGAGCAAATGAAATGACTTTGGATCAAAAGCATCTTTCTGTGGGATAGACCGGTGATGGGTAGTAAGGAGGGCACGTATTGCATGGTGCACTGGGTGTTATACACAACTAATGAATCATCGAGCCTTACATCGGAAACCGGGGATGTACTGTATGGTGACTAACATAATATAATAAAAAATCATTTAAAAAAAAAAAAAAAGCATCTTTCTGTATTTTTACATCTACTGAGAATCCAAAATAATGTGTTTTCAATAACGTTTGCATAAAGGACACTTGACAAGTCTCTTTAATGCTCCTATCTCCTTATTTGGAAACTAAAAAGTGATTTTAGGTACGTTTCCTTGTAGTTCCTGTTTGATGATTCCTTTCTTCTTTAATTAGACCCTGAGATAAGTCAATTCTGTGAGTAATCTGCAAGATAAGAATGTAGTATTCATGTTTATGTGACATTTTACTTTGAGAAACTTTAAGAGGAACCCAGAAATATGCATTTTTTTACAGGAACCCATTTTTAATGTAAAGACAGTCTTCTGACTGTTACTGGAGAAGCCCTGGTTATTGTGCTCAGTGTTCAGCTCATTCGCCATCATATCTAAGCCTCTGTCGCCAGATTAATCAAAATTGGTTTTGTCACATTCCACCTTTCTTGGTCTGCTCTTCCATTTCCTAGGGCATTTTCTTTCTTTTACCCAAGTAAGGCCCCTATATGCCCAAGCCAGCGTGTTCTCACGCTTAGCACTACATGGGCTACTACCTTTATCCAAATTCCTACCATACTGTTGAGCATCAGAGGGAAATAAATTTGGCCACAAAAGAAGTGAGTACCAGAAGCTGGACTTGATTCTCCCTGTGTGACATCCCAGCATGAAAAACAGACAAACCAGATGGGACTCGAATTATATGGCCATAGATATGAAGATCTTCCGGCACGGAAAACCTTTGAAACATATAAAGACGTTTCTTCAGATCCTTTAAATTGGTTTAATCTTGACCAACTGTAAAGCTTCCTGCCTATCCCAGTCTCACCTCCTGCTATTTTCCCTAAGGGAAAATTAAAAGCCTCTGGCTCTTCTTTCCATGCTTAACCCTCTCCAACCCTTTTAAGTAGATTGTGAGAGGAAACATGAATTACCACGGATGTGGGCCACGAGAAAGGTGTACCAAAAGGCTTGGGTTTCATCTCAACTTTACATCATTTTCTGAGAGTTTAGTACTTTATCTTATGACATTTGACTGACATTTAATATCGGAAAGGGCAGCCTTCCCCTTCTATTCTATATTTAATAACTCTGCTTACAATGTTTTCATTAAAAATGTAAAGCGTATATTAATATGGTGTTTCTTATCAAGGGTTTTTATAAAAATGCTATCTTCTAAGTGAAAAACATTTTAAAACAAATAGATGGAATAATAGGTAACCACTTAATCACATCCTGAATAAAGTAGTGTATATCATTTTATTTTACTCACATAATTATATAGATGATAGGTAAACACTGATCTGAAGTGACCAGAAATATTACATGAGGAATACAAAAGTCTCTGTCAAAATACTTTCCTAAATTTTGTAATGAATTTCTCCTTAGTTCAGTTACTCGTTCAATAAAATATTGTCAGATCCCACTATACATGCAAAGTGACAATGACATTCATCCCCTTGAAGAGCTTTCAGTCTGGCAGCAGTAAATAATACATAAATGATTAATTATAAAATAAGATGATAGATAGTCTGATAGACTCCTAAGGGAATATAGTTCTGTTTCTCTGAGTCAGAGAAAGCTTCCAAGTAGAAGACCAAGAGTGAGGGAAAAAGACACTTTGTTGTAAGGCAGAAACATATACTAGCACACTCATCAACCCCCGCCCCATATTTAATGTCCTTTTGAGAGGAACAGCCTACTATAAATATGAGGTAAAGGTAGAAGGGTAGGAATGAGACTTGTGTCACCATTAGAAACTAAGGGAAAGAGCAGTCTCCCAGATATTCTGCCCAGCTTCTCCGTGATAAAGAGAAAATGTTCAGCCTGGCCTCCAGGGAAGTGAGAAGTATCTACACAGAGACACCTGTAAATGGCAAAAAATACTTGGCATATATGCCCCAGCTGCTGGGGTGATATGGTTGTGTTTCCTACCTTAATTTTTTCTATACCAGTGGGTGACCAAGGATATTTCTGAAGGAGAACAAAAGGAGGGACCTATAATGATTGTATTTTTTTTTTAAATTCTCACTGCATAAGGGAAAGTCTTGTGTCTAATAAACCAGTAGATATTTACTGTGAGTCTTCTAATTTGCTGATGATTGCAACCTCACTGTCCAGGTTGAAACCAAAAAGACCCAGGTTAGCTTACCATTCTGTCCACAGGAGGCATACAAGCTCTAAGCTTGTCAGAGGGTATGATAGTTCCTGCTTTCTCTTCCCTGGGTTTATTCCTGCCAGTTTATGTGTGAATGCATAATCTAACACTGTGAATCCCAGTTGTCACAAAACAATTTGCAAAACTGCTTCATCGAAGATGTGTCTGCCAATTGCCATAATCCTGCCCGACAAGTGTGTGAAAAGATATACATAACTAACAAGTCTTCTGATGGCGTGTAAGCGGCCAAATGCAAAGGAATAGAAGACAGAAACAGGCAATTACTTATTTACATTTCACGGGGGTCAGCCTGGGCATACGTAGTATCTTTAAAGAGGGCCGCCGTTTTCCCAGCCAGTCGAAGTGAATGAGACAGGGAAATCTCTGGACGAGGAGGTCTGTTAGTGAGCTAGAGGTGCTCAGTGCTGACATGCATATTAGCTACAAGGCTGGATGTGACCACAGTATTATTTGGAAGAGTATGGCTTTCATGAGATTTTAATCCTGTGACAGTAGGGAGAAAAACATGAGCATGAAAAGATGTTAAAGAGGGGAGCCTGGGGGGCTCAGTCGGTTGAGCTTCTGACTCTTGGTTTCGGCTCAGGCCATGATCTTGGGGTCATGGGGTTGAGCCCAGTGTCAGGCTCCCTGCTCAGCAGGGCATCTTCTTCTCCACCTCCCTCTGCCTCTCCCCCTGCTTGCACTCTTTCTCTCTCTAAAATTAAAAAAAAAATTTTTTTTTAAAAAGAAAAGATGTTAAAGATAATATGAGAAAGACAACGAACTGGTCCAAGCCATCACTCATCTAAAACTTTAAAGATTGATTAATATTATTATTTTAAAAATGGTAATGGCAATTTAAAATGCATTAGCCTTAACTGATGGAAGAATCAATGAATAGACTTATCCATCGATGTCAATTAATAGGCTCAGGTTTTTTGAAGTGGGTACAATAAATCGTTGATGTAGACTATATTTATGTATATTCCTATTAAGTCTAAGATTGACTTGGCATGTGGTACATCTGCTGAGCACAAGAATTGGTCACTTACCAGTGACCAAGGTGTACAGGCTGGGTCTATGCGAGTACGGACCCCTAGCTGAAGCCCCACTCACAGCTGGGGTTGTACCTGAGCCTCTCCTGTGAACTAAGTTCTTACTCAAAGACCTCCCTTCTCCATACTGGCCCAGTGCCATTTTCTCAATCAACCAAGTGGTTAAACTCAGATTCTGGAGTCAGACCACCTGCTCCCAAATCCTTGCTTTGCCACTTAGAAGATTTGTAATGTTGAGTAAAAGACTAACCTCTCTGTGCCTCCTTTAACTCACTCTTTTAACTAATTTGTCAAGTAGAAGCACTAAAGGTAGCATTTTCATAGGGTCACTGTACCGACTGTGTTATTTCATGCACAGTAGCTGGAAGTTCGCTCTGTGTCGGGAAGAGGTAGCTGCTGGTGTTAGTGGTGACTTAGCTTACGGAACAACCACCACAATTAACCATTTGACTGTAGAACCTGGGGGTCAGAGAGGAAGACAAAGACAGGGTCCAGAAGACTCATTGAAGGGCAACAAGCAGGACCAACAGAGGAAGGAACTGTGCTAGTCTGTCCCCAAAGCGGGGTAATCTGTGATGCACTTAGGATTATGGGAGCAAAGTGCTCCTGAGTCAGGACGGAATATAAGTGGGAGACGCCATCAAAAGAGAGGCATCATGGAATAAAATACTGCAACGTTTCATGGCAGATAGACGATTTGTTGAGAGAAATGAGATAATGCATTGGTACATAAGCTTCTGTATATACTGCAGACATTTCCTGGAGTCTTGGCCGCTGTATTCTGTTCCAAGGTGTCATGTCCATGAAAACTGGAGTAGACATGTTGGCACCTAAGGGAGGCAGGAACAGGGGCCACCTTTTCTCCACCAAATACTTTAGTGAATATTTTTAAGGAAAGGCTACAGCATTTCCCATGACAAGTGAGCTCATCATCAGCTATGAATTTATTCTGCCATGAAAATGAACTGTACTGCTCAGAGGTTAGCGTGATTCTCTGTGAGGCAGATCATTCAAAAGCCGGTTGCTTATTTTTAATAAAATATGTGTTCGGTTAAATTGTTCTCAGCCAAAAAAGTCCGGCACTTCATCAAGCAGCCGGCATATTTCTGGCATTTCACCTATAAATCTAGCCGTCGGGACCACCTACATGATTGATCCCAGTTGATAAATAAGCAGGTTATTCAAGGTGAGTGGATTTTGCAGTTTGATTGGTGAAGGGGAAAGTACTCTGCTAAAAAAAAAAATATATGAAAGAGGACATAAACAGAATTTCTGCTCCTGAAAATGAAACAATAGGAGATAGAAAACAAAACAGGGTGACTGTTTCTGAATTTCTTACAGGAAAGGCTGTTAGTCACACCCAATCGATATTAAAATTTTTATATTTTTTGAAGTACGAATCATTTTTAAAAAAAGGAGTCAGTTACTGTGGTGATTAGGAACTCACGCACACAGAAGAATTTTGACTAGAGGGAGTGAGTCCTAGGGGATGATTATGTGAGATCAAATCACTTATTTGGAAACAAAATAGGAATGCAGAAACAAACACAGCAAACCACAGGCAGATAAGTGTATCGGAAGACCCTTCAAAGTTAATCAGAAGCCCCTATTGGAATATCAAAGTCGAGTTTAAAAAAGCCTCTTAACTGAATTTTTTCTCTTCATCGCACTTTAGCCATTAGTTTTCAGGAACCGTCCAGGGTGTAGAAAGCAAATGGATTTCATGAACTCATAAGCATCACTCATATTTTCTAGTGAAGCTTCCCTTCTTTGGTCCTTTGTGATCCCGCTCCGCGTCCCTGTCACTGCATCTGATGGCTGTACGTCCAGCTGTCCCGCAGCTCCCAGCTGCTGCCGACAACAGAAGAGCAGAACCACCCGCCACCCCAGAGATGGTAGCCACACCTAACCATGGACCATGAAATACTTGGGGTGCTCTGTGGATCCATTGAGGGGCTCTCTACTATCTTTCGACAGAATTCGCCCTCCATTGTTTGGGGTGGGATGTGCTTCTTGCTTGCTGCCACACATCCCCACACTTAATACCGACAGTCTTTAAACATTATTATCTCCATTTCATAGTGCTAGGTAATTTGACCCAATTTGACTGGCTAATAATGACAGACCCTTGAATCAGACCCATGACAAAAAGCCAAGTTTTTCTACTAGTTTATGAGGGTAATTATTGTGTGAAGGGAACTGAGACAGGACCTGGAACATATTAACTAATTAATTAATGGTGAACTCTAATATTCTTTTTAAAAATATTCAAGTACAATTCCCTCTGTGATGGACCCTATATATGACCCTGATAAAATGATAAATTACCATGTTAAATATTAAATATATGTGATAAAATTATTTCAGATTTGCAACACAATGCATTTTGAATATCTTCTGCCTCACTGATAATAACTTACCTTGAGCCACTCACTAACCGGAGCATCTTTAAAGCAGAGATCCCTTCTCTTTCCATGACCATAACCCACTAGTCTCACTAAGAGAGATTAGAAACTGTGTTTTACAAATTTGTCGATAGTCTCATTAAATATTTAATGAGATCAGGCTCTGCTTTAAAGGGATGAATAGCGTTTTCTTTTGTTTTTGTTAATTGCAAATCAGGCAATGCCTTTCCAGCAGGAAACCTTGAGCTCGAATCAGAACCCAGATGGGTAGGGACTCTGCTTTTCAGGGAACACTCTGATCCTCTATCCTCCCCATCAGTGGGATTGACCAGATGTCCCAGAGAGCTCTGGGATTCACAAGCATGGCAGATTTTTCCCAGCCCCTCATTCCCTTTGAAGGATCTCATGAGACCAGGTACATAGAGTGTAACAGGCCAATGAGAGTGATTCAAAATGTTTTTGTAGATAAGACTCCACTAATAAACGCATTCCTGGAGCACCCTATACATAGCCTAGGGATAAGCTCTGTTTGGCAGAGTATAGACCTAGTCCCTTTAAAAAATTTAGAAACTAAGACTCCAGGAAATTAAACATATCACCGAACTCCTATAGTGAAGGCAGAGCCTACAACTAGACCCTGGTCTTTAGACAATAGTTGATATTCTTCCCTTCAGCCAAGTGAATGATTTTTGTCTCTCTCATACTTACAAATAGCTACAGGCATATCTGTACAAAAAATAAATAAATTTCAGGTGTATTATCAATCTGTTTTTAAGATTAGAATAAAATAGTTTGATTTAAGCCTGGAGAAACCCTCTTTAACAACGATAAGAACATATAAGGGGAAGTAAATATATTTAACAATTACATCTTTTAAATTGAGAAGGGTCCATAACCAAAATCAAAACGTACACCGTATATCAGAATAGGTATTTACAACACACATGACAAAGATTTAACATTTTTAACATAAAAAATTTATTTTTGGACATAAAAGGGGAAACCTAACATAAAGACGAGCAAAGAATACAAGCAGGAAAGGCATAAAGGAAGGTAAATGCCCAATGAGAACATGGAAAAATGCTCAATCTCACTAAGAAAGAGGGAAATGTCATTTAAAACCATGAGGTATTTTCATCTCCTGTGAGCCTGACAAAACTTTAAAAGTTTGATAAAATCAAATTTTGGACAATGTAGAGAATTAGAATTCTCAGACACTGCTGTTGGGGAGAAGGGTGATGGGCTCACCAAATAAACCAGTAAGGCCAGTAAAAGAATAAAGGTGAAATCATTTTTATTTTGTTACAGGAAAAGAGGCAGTCAAGCCTTCAACCAAAAAATATCATTTGCTGTTGCAAACACATAAATCTATAAACTCCAAAAAATAAAATATTAGCATTGAATCGTAGTGTTTCCTTTAGATGCAGCAATTTCTCTCCCAACCTGATTGTCCCTTTTGCTAGTAGGGGAACACTGTTTTCATTTGGTTTAGACTGCCTTGAGGTGTGGGGGTTTTTTGGGGTTTTTTTTGTTGTTGTTTTGTGTGCAAAATATGAATTTGTTTCAATTGTTCGCATTTTTCTAAGTTACTTTTTTTAAAAGATTTTATTTATTTATTTATTTTAGAGAGAGAGCACATGCCCCTGCAAGTACGGGGAGGGGCTGAGGGAGAGAATCTCAAGCAGACCCCCTGCTGAAAGCAGAGTCCGTCATGGGGCTCAATCTCAGGACCCTGAGATCATGACCTGAGCTGAAATCAAGAATCAGTCACTTAATCGACTGATCCACCCAGATGCCCCTAATTTATCTGCTTCTGATGGTATGTTTAGTACCTTTCAAATTAGTCTTGCTAGATATTTCATTAAAGGCTTTGTTCTTCTGTCTTCCAGATCATTAATTATAATATTAAACAAATCCATTTCCAAAGCAGTGTTCCCTAGGGCACCCATTAGCGCCTTTGGTCTAAAGATAATTATGATGAATAAAATTACAAACAGCCTTCTGCAGGGGAGTCAGCTTTCCCTCTCACTCTGCCCTCCCCCGCTCATGTTCTCCCTCTCTCTTTCTCTCTCTCAAATAAATAGATAAAATCTTTAAAAAAATAAATTAGCTTTCTTTTATTTTTTTATTCAGATAATTGGACAAAATAAAAACCCTCAAGAATTCTGATGACCACACTTAACATAAAAGAATATAAATATTCAAATACAAATATACCATCAGACATTTTCCCTGCGGAATATATTTATGTATATATGTAATATATATTTATCTTATAATTATAAAATATAAAAATATTATATATATATATTACATATATATAATGGGAGATCCCTTTCCTCCATACCTGAGATCCAGATCATGTTGGAGAAGGCATGACCTTGGCTCCCTAATGGCACAGAAAACACTGTGAGGGCACAGTGGCAAAATGGACTAGAAATCCACAGTTTGTGACTTGCTATCATTCTGCCCTCTCAGGTTCTGGGGGACGCTGTTCACACAGGGAAGTGTCTCACTGGAAGTACTTCATTCTGGAACAAGAATACCCTGAGGGTGAAACTGGGGAAACCCAAGGCCTCATGGCTCTTTACTCAGGGCCAGTCTTCAGGGCTGTGTTTGCAATGAGCAACTTTGAGGGATGCTCCTGAATCTTGAATTTCCTTTATTAAACATCCTCCCCCCCGCCCCCTGCCCCCGCCATGCCTTAGACGTTCTTGACTGAATTTGAAAATTCTAGAAGTGTGCCACTCCACTGGCCATTCTGATTAATCTGACTGACAGAGGCAGAAATAAATATGTCATAAGCACTTAATTAAGGCAATTATCAACAGGATTCCAAGAATTATAAAGCCAGTGCTTGCCCCAAATTATGGCCCCAGGGTACCAGACACAGCTAACTATGATAAGTCCCACAGAGGATCAGTAATTCTCATGCTAGATAGCCAAGATGCAGTCCAAGGCGAGGCCATTACTTACTGTGACCTGGGCAAAAAATCTAGATCGACCTGCTAATCTTTGGGGCAATATATGGGCCAAAATGAACCTCAATTCTAATGGAGGCGATCTGTGGCCCACAGAGAAAACATATAACCCACAGGGCACAATGAACTCCAAGATTTGTACAACCTTCTTTGGACCACCCACTATCACATTGGTTTAGTGAAGAAATACGCATATTATCATTAGAAAGTTAAGGCTTAATTCTCAGGGTGGCTTTCTGGAAGAGCAGAATGACTTGGGACCCGTCATGTCCACTTGCACTGTCCTGTTTTATGGCTCGTGGGAAGGGTTGGCAGGTGGAGCAGCAGCCAGAATTCCAGGTGCACCTGCAGTTTGGGTTAGGCCATGTGTCCTTCCCAGGCCCCTGTTCCCATCCTGGGTCCCAGGAACTCGGGACGATGCTCCTTCTCCACTGCCTTTCAACCATGAGTGTCAAGTACAAGAGGAACTGTGGGTTTTTTTGTTTGTTTTTTGTTTTAAAGATTTTATTTTATTTATTTATTCGACAGAAATAGAGACAGCCAGCGAGAGAGGGAACACAAGCAGGGGGAGTGGGAGAGGAAGAAGCAGGCTCATAGCAGAGGAGCCTGATGTGGGGCTCGATCCCATAACACCGGGATCACGCCCTGAGCCGAAGGCAGACGCTTAACCGCTGTGCCACCCAGGTGCCCCGGAACCGTGTGTTTTTAATCCAGATGTCTGGGTCATTAGTATGTTTGAATTTGTCTGGCTCCTTTGGTCATCTTGCCACTCAGAGGGCATACAACCAGGCTGGGCTGTGGTTACTCTTACGGGTAAGAAAAAAACAAAGCCAAGAATTGTCTAGGCAGAAATCTCAAAATTTAAAGTAGGTTTATGGAGCACCCCACCTCTTGTTCTGTTCATTATTCAGAAAGCAGCCAAGACGAGATGACCCTTTTAGAAAGACAGCCATATGGAGTGACCAAAACTGTGTTACTGAGGTGTGTGGAGCAGGGAGGGGTGAGGGAGGAAGAACTAGAAATAGTTGTGTGTTAATTTTTGAGGCTCCCTCCCGGTGTGTGCAACGACTCCAGATGTGTGTGGGTGGTGGGGAACATGGAAGGTCCATCGAATCCCTTGACTGTTGGACACCTTTTGTGAGAATGAGTGCGTCATTGTCAGACTGAATGGTCCGGGAGCAGGAATATGAGAGATGAGTTTCCAGCCCGCAGTGTTGTGTCTGTAACACACCGATTGGGCTAGAGAAGTAGCATGGTAACCTGAAACATGTTAGTAGTGGAGACATCCCATTCGTAGCCCCAAGAAGGGGTTAAAAATCCGATATAACTGATTGTCTGGAATGAGTCACAGCAGTGCTCCGTGGCAAGACAGAGCCACTTGGGGCAGGAATCAAGCTTAACATGAAATGCTGGCTTCTCCACCATAATCACAGCAGTGATGAAAAAACAAAAGGAATGAGAGGATCTGGGATGAAATCTACATTGTAAGAGCAGGTGATTCTAACTTAAGCAGGCACGGGAAGAGTGGAAAATGACAACATTGTCCTCTGTCCTTGGGTCCTGGGCTTGCTAACAGAAAGGCTCGTTAGTGTGTTCATCGGTAACCTGAGGTTTGAATCTAGGCCTTCTGTCTGAAATATGTTCTCTTTCTCTTACTCATAACCTTTCCCTTAGGAATCCCCCCTTCACCTTATTTACAGCCTGCTTAAGTGATCTTCTGTCCGGCAAGGTTGTTTTAAGTGGTTGCTATTTGTCTGTGTGATAAGATGGAAATAGGTTCTTTGAAGATCTGTTCCTGCATGAGACGCAGGCTTGTCTTACATTTTCTGACCCCACCCCACTCCATTGCATTTCGTTAACATGTGAAATGGAATTCTTGGCCGTTTCCTGAATATATAATTTAATTTTCTTACATTTCTGGCCTTGGCACAAAATGGTCTTTCTGCACGACTGACGTCCTCCCATCCTCTTGTGGTCTCTCCTTGCCATGGATGGCGGAGACTTGTCGAATCGATCCTTTGCTGTTTTTCTTCAGGCATGTCCTTCTGTAAAGCCTTTCTTGGCTTCAAGAAACAGTTTCTGCTACCCTTTTTGGAGAGTGAAAGTAGGTGCTCTTATTAATTGCTCTGGTACAATCCATGCAAAGCAGTCCATACGGGCCGGTGAGAGCAAGGTTGAGTGCAGGGATTTGGCAAGCTGGTTATGAAGCCATCAGTATGTGATTGTGGTGGGACTCTGAAAACACAATGCACCATTTTGATTTGTTTTGTTTTTATTTATTTTTTTTCTAGAGAACTGGTTTATAAGACATCACTGAAAATAACACTAGTTGCACCCATTCTTGTCCAAATATATGGATATGAAATACTAATTAATATACTGGACATAATTAGGCTGAGTTAGCCCAGCAATTAATGGGAAGGCATAGTCCTCATATTTTTACTTATTTATAAAAGCTACTTTCATTTGTCTAAAAAAAAAAATGTTCCTTAAGTTCCCTAAATTCAGGCTCAAGCTTCAAGGGGAGAAAAAGTCTATGTTCTGAAGAAATAAAGAAATAGGTCTGCATTTACATATGCCATCATCAGCGAATAGCACAGCCGCAGAGCTGTGAAAATTGCAGACCTTTACAACCCAGCCTTTGATTAATGATTTAATTAAAGTGGGATTAATATAAATCTGTGGGCAAGACAGAATGCTAGTGGAAGGAAATAGGAAATATTCTGGCAATCTATTCTTCCAGTAATCACTGTAGGAAACGCTGATAACAGGGGAATAGTCAGTGACTTAAACACTCGAAGATCTCCTGGAAGGAAGGCTGATGTTTGTGAGCTGGGCAAGAGAAATCCAAGACCTACAGAAATGAGATTTGAATGCCGACAACTAAGCCAATATATTATATAGTGGAGTTTTTCTAAAGACCCTTAGGACAAATTTCTCTCAGGTCTTGGCAATAAGCAAAGCTGATTTCTGTCCAATAATTGTTTTTTAACTTTATGCACATTATGAATCTTGTAACTAATTTGACTTCCCTTTTGGGTCTGATGGTGGGGGAAATTAGGGCTAAATTAGTGGCTGGAAGAACTAATCTCTAGGTCCTTGGGGCACGTAAGTCTGGGTGCTAATCTAACCACTGTATTTACTCATCTCATCTTTATTTCCCTTTGTCTCATTCATTCAACCTTATTCCACCTCTTGTAGTCTTTGCATTTTTGTAAATCACCACGACACTTTCTGTTCTGAAATGGGCTGTGAAGACATAACGTGTAGGGATGGGTACAGTCGTGCTTGTCACGCTGCCTAGGTTCCAGGTAATGTTCCCATGAGTTCAGCCTCAACTCAGAATGGCCCCAAGACTCTTCTGTCCAAACTCTTTTCATGGTTATGGAAACCGAACCAGAGATTCTGCGATGTGACCAACAGAAAATAGTAACCAGGGAATGACTAGAACCAAAATGTATTCTTTAAGCAACCCTGGGACACTGACTGATACGCACATTGGAAAATTGACTAGATAATGATGTGTTGGTTAGCTTAGGACCCAAATTATTTCAGCACTAAAATCAAGACTGATGGTTTTTTGGATAACTTTGTGTCTGGGTGGGAGCAAGGACCTGATAGAAATCTAATAATGCTGTTTAGATACCGTGTCTAGCCAACGCTTCTGGCTCACCCAGCAAGTTACAGTGGTTGTGATACCTCAATTATACATGCTGGCATAAATAAGCCTTTAAAGGATATTTTGAAAAGGCATACAGTATATATGTTTTACTTTTAAAAGGAATTCTTTGTTGTAGATTTCCACCCCAAAAATAACTGTCTTAGTATTCTATGCATGAGTAGCTGCCCTCTGGAAAAAAAAAACACACACTGACTGATATTGATGGTGAGTTTAATAGTATAAATAGAATTTATGTTACATGTGAGAGTCAGTAAAAGTAGTATTTGGATAAATATATTGTTTTATTTGTATAAATTTAAATACGTCTATGTAACTAAAGCAAAACAATTTAAATATGTAGACATGGGCTCATACCATTTTATGTGTATATACCATTTATATAGGTACAGTTTACATGTCTATATCCCATCTCTATGTACATATGCCTATCCGTCTTTCTAAAAGCTAGCTTAAATTTCATTTCCTCTCCTCCTAGTCCCATGAATGATATTTTTATAGGGTTTGAGAGATCAGAAGTCTTTGTAGGAGATGGTAGAGGTGAAGAAATCTCCTGGGAAGTAGGTAGCAAAGGGACCCAGAATCAGACATTGATATTTTCAGACCATCTTTTCATCAGTACACTCGTTTATGTAAATCATGATGTTGAGATTAGGGTGACAGGGCCAGAGTTTGATAAAAACCTTCTCTTTCACCAGAAATTCAAAAGAATCAATGTTAATTCAGTGATGACTCTACATGAAAGAGGCATTTAAAGTAAGTGTTTAGATGAAAATGAAGGTTTTGGACCAGACTTTTCAGTGGCCCCAACACACATTCACTTGGCTCTTTTGACAGGTGCTTTTTAAAAAATTATACAGGAAATTATACAGAAGCCCAAGCCCAGGAGAAAAATTCTATACATTTCTTTTCTCTTCGAAGACCTATACTTGTAACTTAGAATATCTACTGTGTGGAATAGATCGATAAAATGTATACCGGTATCTAGCCACTAAAATAGTAGAAGGCCTATTTGTGAAGAAGAATGCCAAGGAAGTTTTCTCATCTTTGGTTCTGTACATAGAGCATTATAGAGACAGCAAAATAGTTCAGATTAAATAGCCGATTGTATGATGTCTTAGTTGAAGTGAATATTATTGCCATATTCCAATGAAGTGGGCAAGTTGTAAAATGACATGCCCAAAGTTACACAATGAAAGGGCAAGAATGAGCTCACTCAATATTTTCCTTAACAGCTGTTGTTCATGTAGGGTGTGTGGGCCCTGGAAATACAGGGATATGTAGGCTTCTATCTATGATGAACACCAGAATGGCAAAGGACCAGGAATTCTCTCTATATTCACGATGGTTGTCTTAGAAAATTTATTCTTCCCGATCCTGATTGTTTCAGATAAAAGGCAATTAAAATTATTGTATCATCAGCTACATTACAAAGTTATAATAGGGAAATATGAGCATATTTCATGTAGTCAGAGGGGTGGATGGATGGCTAATTAGATATAGATACAGGTGTACAAATTGTAAATCTCTGAAACATCAGCCTTCTATCATGTTAAAGACATGCTGTAACTTCATGTCAACTATGCTTTTTGATATATTATGTTCTATTTAGCATTTTTTTAAAGATTTTATTTATTTGAGAGAGAGAGAGCACAAGCAGGGGGGAAGGGCAGAGAGGGAAAAGCAGACTCCCCACTGAGCAAGTTCCCTGATGCGGGGCTCCATCCCAGTACCCCAGGATCATGACCTGAGCTGAAGGAAGACCCCTAACTGACTGAGCCACCCAGGTGCCCCCTATTTAGCATTTCTCTGAATGTAACATTGTATATGAATACCTTCGAGTTTAAGTGATTATATTGTTTTTTAAACAAAGAGCCAGTATTTTAGGAAACACAGTTGTCCATCCTTCTTAGAACTTGGTGACTTGTGTACGTGACTGAAATAGCTAAAAAAGAGTGAGAGTTTTAAAGGACACTTCCTTTCTCCACAACATTCAAAAAGTCCACAGAGTAGGTTTTTCTTTGTACCATCAAACTGAATTACTAAACATGTAAATGGGAAAATAGTTACTGATTTTTATCCCCATCTGACAGAATAATGAGAAACTGTTTTTTCCAAATGGAAATTTATTTTTGAAACATTGTGTAGTGAGTAACAATGCATTTTAACTGAAAATTTCTAATTCATATTCCTCATACAGTAACGTAATATTTGTTAAGGAAAAACAGGTGTTTGGATAAAGAAATTGGGAAAGCAGTGAATGTGTTGATAATTTCCCAAACCATAGACAAAGTTCAAATCTTCCATACATGTGCTTAACTTATCATAAACTTAAAGTAGATTGCAGTTAAAAAAACAAAAAAACAAAAACCTCTCTAAAAAGGAAAGATGATAATAAGGATCGAGGTCCACAAATGCAAAAGCAAGAGAGAGAAAAGTAAAACGAAGGCATTCATGGTATCGTTTGAGAAGGGGGAGAAACTATCGATAAAAATAGAGGTCCTCAATATTATTTTGAACCGATCCCTCAGCCTATTGCTGTGTTCTTTGCAGGCACCAGCGGGCATCTGCCCTGAGAATAGATTATGAGCACTTTCTGCCTATTTTACGAATTGATTGAGGTGGTATACAGAAGCTCCACTTACGGGACAGAGTACAGAAAGTGGAGAACAAGAGAAAAAGCCAAACTCATGACATAAAAGAAAATGTCTTCCCTCAAGCATTAATACTCTTTTTTTTTTCCCGGCTCTATGATACACAAATGCAATTAATGATATTTTAATAGTGGCCACCATTACCATTTGGAAGAACCATTTACGGTCAATAACATGTTTTAACCTCCCTGTTAACAATGTAGTCTAAAAAAAACAAAAACAAACAAAAAAAACAATCCAAAAGCTCCAATGTAGTCTAATAACACGAATGACATCTCACATGTAAAAGTCAAGGCAAACTTTTTTTCTGGATTTAAAAATTTGATGCTTTTGGCTAACCTACAGTTATGATTCTATGATAACTCTCAGAGTCTATAATTAATGAAAATGAGAAGCCTGGGCCAAAGGTTAGCATCTGTGAGCTGATGGCCATAGAGTCACAAATGTTCTGTCACCTTAACTTTGTTTTCGTTCTTCCTGCCCTTCCTGCCCATGACACCTTCTGAAGTCCGCAGGTTTAGCAATAACAGAATTCTATTAGTTTGTTCTCATCTTAACCAGCTGGGATCTCCTGTTCCTTCTTTCTGATCGGAAGCCGGTACTAAGAAAAATAATCACTATGCCTATCTAGGAAAAATAATCACCAATTCCTTTATAAGCATTTATATAGAAATATTTATATCAAGTATTAAGTTTAAACTACTTAGGCATCTCCCCTGGGTTCCACAATTTTAATCCTGAGTCAGAGTGTTCCAGAATAGTGGAAGTCCTATCAAACTAACTGATTCAGTCCAGATTTACGTATTTAGTCGGTACCACTCTTGCTACTCTGTATACTTAACCTCAAAACATACTGACCAAATGTTTGGTTTGGTTGCTCTGTGTAAATACTGCTTAGCTTTATACTATCTCCATTCCCTTAGGGACAGGTGAACTTCGTGATTGTTTTTACTGAAACGGTCAACTGGAAATGGCTGAAATGTGTCCGCTAAGTAGTAGCTTGTGATATTTTGATATTTCCTTGTAAAAAGTGAACCTTAAAATAGAGTAACATCTCATATTATCGAGACATTAGTCTTCTGCCGACTTCAGATCTCTCCAGCCATGCTCAGATCTCAATAGCGATCCCAAAAAGCTTCTGTGACTCTCCAGACTTTAGTTTGAAGCCACATGCCTGATCCCTATCTTGGGTTTAATAATTTTTCAATAACAAGCAAAACAAACAAAGACACAGACTTTCTCACCAGGAAATTAGAAATAAACTGGAAGATAAATTTTAGAGGCAAAGTGACAAAATTAGTTAAATACCACAGCCTGAAATGGGAGAAAGAGAGAAAAACAGATAAAGCTCTTTGCACAGAGACCATCATTGGATGCTAGGTGAGACGACCCTCAGACATTAGGGAAATAACATAGTGATCTCTGAACAAGTTAGAAAATATATGCACAATCTAACTTCTATCCGAAATATGTTATACTGAAAACAATGCTTTGGTGCTTTAAGGAGTAAGCTCTGGATTCAGTGGTATAGGTCATTTCTTTGTCAAAATTTTCTAAGTGTACAAACCACCTTGGGATCTTGTGAGAACGTGGATTTTTGGTTAGTAGACCTGGGGGTGTGAGCAAGACTGTATTTTCTAACAAGCTAATGTTAGAATGCCATATTTCTTTCCAGTTAATGCTGGTAGTTTTTCCAGCAAGGATTTAGAAGGCATTGATTTCCAATAATGTCAGATAAATGAGATGTTCCTGCATTTGATCTCAAGCACTTTTTGAAACCTGAAATTAAAACATACTAGCTATATAAGTTGGCAAGTTCATGTTACATACAATTCATTCACTTTGGAAATAAGTAAGCAGCATTATAATCAACTATTTTTAAACTATGAAACGTGAGAGAGAAATTAATAGTGTATTATTCAGTCTCTTTCAACCCTATAATAAGCATGCATGAGAATTTTATTGAAATCTGAACTTGGTCAATACCTCAAAATTTGAGGTGAACTCTATGTCATACGAAGTCCTATTCAATACAATTCTGAATTTTCTCTTTAAATTATATTGTGTCATCCTTTTACCATCTGGAGAGTATGTAACACACAAGCCAAGTTTCTTGGTTTGGTTTTTTTTTTTTTTTTTTGAAAAGTATACTTGGTTTTCACTTCTCTTAATGATGAAACACTGTGCTTTGTTCAGTAGTGAAAAAGCAAGACTGTGTTCTTTGATTAAAAAAAAAAAATGCCCAAGCAATCATTTCCTGGTTCTGCACTTTATGCACATAAATATTATGGGTATTAAAATAGTCCATAAAGAAGCTAGACCTGGGAGAAGTGATATAATACACTCGAAGCTATGCATTTATACCCTTTGTAGGCATTTCACCTATTATATAAATTCTCGACCCTGCCAGATTCCTTTACACCGAGTTTATAAAATATCCGTGACCAATGACATTAATGTGAGACTTCTCTTACTACATCTTCTATACTGAAGTCGTGGTTCTAGATGCATTATTGCCTATTTGATCCTTTCCCGCCTCAGTAAGCTTTTGCTGAGGGTGAGATTTCTGTGATGCTCCAGATAATTATTTACCTTCAGATGGCGAAACTAAATCACCTACTATGTTCATGAAGTGTGTGCACGAAGGGGTCGGTGTGGGGAGACACCAGGGAAAGTTGCGAATGATATTTATAAAAGGAGATACGATTTCAAGTGTTCTTTAAAAGATCAACAGATGCATATGTAAAAATCTGAAACACTGTATATCAGACCATAAGGAAAAGAGGCTCATGATTCTAAGTAATTTACAGAAGATTCTCATGTTCGCTATCACTTTGTAATTCTACCTTTCCTTTAAAAAAATCAGGATGGTATAGACACCAACTGTATAACCCATTACCTGTAAAAATGTTCTAATTTTTCCCATTTTTTTTCATGAAAAGTAAATTCATTACATGTACCAAAAAAAAGGTCTGCGAAGCTAGAGATGAAGCATAATCTAGGTTAATCGATAAAATATAAATGATTACTTAGTAAATTATTTCTCATTTATTAAAATGAAAAAAAAAAGTGCAAGACCCAACAAAACAGCTAAGTTTAAACAATATGTTATTCAGGGAATTGAGTCTGTCCAAAAAGATTTTCTGGGAAGAACAATTGATACAAAGGCAAGTGCAAATTTGTCTCTTTTTAAAGCACATCGTTCAAAGTTTCAGCTTGTGTGCATGATATAAATCCCATACATCGTTTTCTCAGTGACAATAAAAAGCGCAGTTTATTAAAACTGAAGTAAAAACCAAAATAACTTTTTTTAAAAAATCGGTCACAGTTTTGTCATTGGTATATGGAGGTTGTTCCAGGGGCCCATCCAAAGTTCCTCGTCGTCTGAGTGCGTGTGGTCACTATGGAATTCCGGAGTCCCCTTGATGTTCTTACTGTCAACCATGGACTCCTGTTCAACTGTGCTTTTCAGCCTGGGCCCCAATGTCTTCCCTGCGGTACCGTCAGGCCCCACAGGGCAAGGGGCAAAGGTAACCAGAGTCGGTCTCGTGTTCATCTTCTCGGTAGAGAAGGGCCCCTTCGATAACGTGTTCAGGGGGACATTCTCCTCGTGTGTCACTGCCAACTTGTCGAGTTTCTTAAAGTGCCTCCCCAGTCGTACTGGGGAAGTCGCTTTTAAGGTATCAGGGAGGCAGGCACGGCGGGTTCTCACCACGGACCCGTTCTGGGCAATGTATATGTTGCCGTTGATGTTGCTGTGGGTGCCGGGATGCTGAAGACGGTTTCTCTGACATTCCGGAGCACTGTCTTCTCCAGTGGAGCTCGTTTCATACTCACGATCCACAACTAACTTGATCATTGTTTTTCTCGCCCACTGCCAAAAAACAAAAAACAAAAAACGAGTCACTGTCAAAGGAATGAAAGGGGCAATGATGACAGGGTCTGTGAAATTCAGAAATGTTGATAGAAAGCCATAGAACGTTAAAGAACTCAAAAGAGGTAGAGAGAAGAAACTCTTTCTTAACGTCCCATTCTTTCCTACCAACTGCCCACTAGCCTAGAGCTTAACTTCTGAAGAAGGTGTTGCTCAGTTCAGAAGTGGACACGGCAGGAGGCATTTGTATTCTTTTAGATCAAATTACTGCTCTACGTGAAAAAGAAAAGTGTATTATTTAGGTAAGGATTTGATCCACGACAGTTGCTCTACTCTTCTGGGAAGTTAAACTGAAGGGAACACACAGTATTAGTATATTCTGTTCATACTAATACTTCCTTTTCCCAAATTTTAAAGATATTTTTTAACACACATTCTAATTCCTAATTAATACTCCGTTATTAGCCAAACTTTTTGTAACCCTTTTGTATTCACTTAAAGTATCCAGGTTTTCTGGATCATTTTATTTAAATGTATGTGAACTTGAAAGAAAATCTCTTCCCATTCTGAATCATTGATTCGGTAATACACAAAAATGAAAACAAATGATTTATAAACTTTCCTCTAGTAAGCGACTGGAACACAACGGACATTTCTTTTACCAATCCACATGAGAAATGGCAAAGAGTAAAGGTTAACCAATACTAGGTTACGCTCAAAATAGTATCACATTTTTACAAGATGTGAACTACCAATGTGTTGCACTAAGTAAACCATGCTATTTGGTTTCCAGATATGTTTCAAACTTGCTATGTTTACTTACCCAAAAAAAAGTTTTACAAAAATTCAATTTTTTTCTAAGTGTACTTTAATCCATATCCACAATGGAAAAGAAATGGTATAAGTTTTTAAAATTCATTTCATTTATCTCCTAATATTTGAAATGGCCAGCTACAAACCCATTTGAACATGTTCGTGGTATTTTTTACAATACTTTTGCCAAGTGAAATGTACATATATGTAAAAGTAGACTTTTGGACATCTCATTTGTTGGCAGTTTTGTCCTAAGGATTTGTCTATTGTCTATGGATGAAATAAAAAACCCCACATGTATTCCTAAAATCCACTCCACTGGCCAGGGCATCAGTGGTCACGCATAATGCCATAGTGCATTCATAGAACCCCCCCTAGATACTATTGATTCATGGCTTGTCTTCAGAATGGCTAATAGAGGAAGATTAGTCAGTCTGACCCTAATGCACGCTGATGTACAAGTCTACTTGTAGCGCTCGTGCGCTCCCTCTCTTGGCATGCTTCCAGTCCTAGGTTAGCTAGAGGTCACGACCACGTTCCTCCCTTGGAGCGTCATTTCAGAGAGCACAGAGAAAGCACGGCACACAAGAGCACTCGTCAAGGCAAACTCCCACCTCCTGAGTCCTGTCTCAGAGTGCTGTGTTGTCGCCCTCGGAGTCGGCTCCCGGGGGCTGCTCCCAGAGTGCACGTTTGCTGGTGGCCTGCTTGGGCACCTGGAAGCCCCAGGGCCCTCCGGACTGGCTCTCGCTGCTGCTGCTGACACTGCTGCCCGGCTCGGACTCCTCCTCGCTGTCCACACCTGCCTCCACCGAAGCCGACTCTGCACTGCCCTCCTCCTCGGGGACCTCAGGGCCTGCGGGCTCCTCCTCAGGGCCCAGCTCACTCTCCTCTCCTGCTTCCTCCTCCTCCACCCTTGGCTCTTCCTCCAGCAACTCAGGGGGCTCCTCTTTTCTCCCCTTGAGTGCCTTGACCTCTTCAACGACAGGCCTTCTTCTGGCCAGAAAGATGTTTTTCCGGGCCTTCTCCCCTTCGGACTCCGTCGACTCTGATTCTTCTGAAGACTCAGGAGTCGAGCTCTCTTCCTCCTCAGAAGGTGTCTCTGACTCTGACTCCTCTTCCGTGGTCTCTGACTCGCTGAACTCGGACTCCTCCTCGCTGTACTCTGTGTAGTCGCTGGAGGACTCTTCCTCGGACTCCACCGTGCTTTCTGTGGCTTCATCTTGGTCCAGAGTGAGCTTCAGATAATCTTTATCTGCCTCCTCGAGGCGTCTCGGCCACTCTTCCCCCTCAAGATCAGCGAGGCCCCTTCTGTCAGCGAGCCCTCTAACTTTCTTGAAAATCATTGGGAAGATCCTGGCTCTCTTCCACGTTGTGTACGTGGGCTCTCCTGGAGGGGGCTTCTCAACGGTGACAACTACTTCTTCCTCCTCACTAGGCTCTCTAACTTCAACTTTTGGTTTTCTAATTTTTTTTGCCTCTTCCTGAAAATCACGAAAATGCAATTGAACCGTCAGCTGAGGGATGGTTATGGTGTGACCTTGTCCCACACAAGTCAAGCAGGGATATAACTAGTTTCAGAGAATAAGAAGCAGGGTTATAACTAGTTTCAGAGAATAAGAACCCAGTTGTCCATGGTTCATCCCCACTGCACACAGATGGAAAGTGATCACAAGCAAGTATTTTATTTTGGCTTGTACTTTATAATACTAAAATCTAAGGCTTTCTAATGTTTTTTCTCATTGAGTTATTTTACATCTTAGATCAAAGGAGAAAGAAGTAATGATCACCTCTCCTCTTTCCCTCCCTACACTTTAATAGTTTTATGTGTTTTCCTTAACAAAATTTATGATACTTTATCTGTTTATGGGATAGTTGACTATTAATTTTGAACAGGGTAAAGCTACAGTGACATTTTTGTTTTTGTTTTGCATAAACGTTCCAAATAAATATTACAGGCAAAGTATATAAATGACTCATGTTAATTAAAACATACATGACAGAATTCCATTAAGCATCTTGCTGGTAATATATTGCTTCTGGTAACTGTACTTTTCCATGATTTTTAGGTATGCTGGACAATGTGGGAGCCAAAGTAACCACTGTTTTGCAAAATAATGGTTATGTATTTGATTATAATGTTAACTTTATGGAGCAACATTTAGGATTTTAGAAAATATAAACTTTATTGTGGCTTTATTTCAGGCGCTTAACATTTTATAGAAGGAAATAAACTTGCACAACAATTAATTTCCTTCTATAAACAAGGCAATGAAATGGTCCATGTCATTAAATTTATATGGAAAACGAGTACTAAGTGAATAGGATTTCTGATTTTTGAAATTTTTTTCAGCCTGCTATTCAAATAGGGTTAAACAGTATGGCATTACCTCTTCCTCCTCGTACTCCTCCTCGGCTTCACCAACTACCTCACCATACTCCTCTGGTCCAGCCGGTGGTAACAGACGGCGACGGCTTCCATACTGAGGCATCTCATACCTGAAACAGAAACTCACAGCCTTCAACATGTTTCCATGGGGTACTGGTAACCATGACTGATCTGTTTTCTTCTTGTCCTCATCATTCAATCAACAGATATTTATACAGCACCTATTGTGCTCCTTGTCAACTAGTTACAAAACCATAGAGTAAGAACCAAAACCTGATGGCCAATGGTTTTTACCATGATGATATCCTAGAATAACAGTAAAAAGAGTCAGGTTATTTCAGATTTAAGTTTTGGGAGAGACTGGTGTTTAGAGAAAGGCACATTGTTCCTTAATTTAGTTGAAGAATTTAGAACAGGAGACAGGTTCTTTGTAAAATGAATAGCTCATTCAGGACATAACGTCTCTATCTTTACAGTGAAGATCTGCTTCAAACATGGTCTGGAATGCTGTATACATTCCTCTTCTGTATTTTTAGAAAGCAGTTAACATGTGCGTAGAGTAACTTGAAATAATTATTACTGAATTCTAAAGTATGTTTTCTTCTTAATTTCTGTTGGGCAAATCTTGAGGCTGACTACTTAGATAAAATGTTAAACATCTCATATGCGAGAAATGGTGAATTCAGGAATTGAGCAAATATGTTTGACTTCTATTTCTCATTTAAATAATTTTGCATCATTTTACTGCATCGTTAGAGTTTTAGTCAATATCAACATAGAACATCAAACCAGAACTGAATATAGAAAAATGCACAAAACTTGATTGAAACTAAAAGTAGATACGTAATTCCTTTTCAAAGATGAAACTGATGAAGTGACATTTGTAACACAAATGCTAGTAGTAATATTCGATAGCTCATTATTCATAAAAAATACTGATACTGGATTAAAAAAATCTGAAGATGTACCCATGCTCATAACTGTAATAATCTTGTCCGTATTCCTGGCCAGGATCAATTCCAGACTCCATGGATAACTCCTATTGTTCAGAAAGAGAAATTGCATTTGAAAATAGATTCTTATCACATTTTAGATCAAATGAATTCAGATTTATTTCCAGACCTAGAATCCCATGACTCCCAGAACACTCCTGCCAAAAAACTTGAATTACACATGTTAGTCAAACATAATCAAAACTTCTTTCTCTGGCTATAAAACTGACACAAAATAAAGTTATGTCGTTAGAACTGACGGTAAAAAAGGTACTTTTTTTTAACAGTGAATCTGTTAGAGTGCAGATGAGTGTAACACTTGTTCTTGGGTAACTTTCAAAACTATCAGTAGACACTTCATACTTTAACTTGTATTATTAATAGACTTTAGCCTTGAGGAAATGATAAAGTTACCTTCCTGATAACAGCTTCACAGCACCCCGAGCACTTCTATTCGTTACATTTATTTTTATGAAAGGATCTCCTGATAATCATTTATACATTAATTAAATATGACATTAATGTGTGATACCTCTCAAGGATGTTTACATTTTAAAACATACTGCTAATTCTGGATTTAATTATTGAAAAAAAAATTGTCAGGGCAGTAGCCCTTTCAAGGTTTCCAGTTCTAAACACTACTGATTTTGTCACTTTGCTCTTATAGAAAGATGTTTTTCTGGGGGGAGGGGATACATATTATATATATATAACTAGTTTTAAATAACTATTAAACTCAATTTCATTACATTTCCAATAATATTTCAACATTTCAAGTAGGCTGAACTGCAAAAGTTAACCAAATGAACTGTGCAATGAAGTAAGAAAAGGAAGGGAGGAAAAAGTATTGGTACCCACAGGAAAATGGGTGGGTATTTACCCCTAAGGTCATCTCTTATTTATATAAGAATTTTGTTGGTCCAGATCTAGTAATAAGTCAGAGGAAAAAAATGTCATTAGAAAGTATGGAATTCACAGCCTTCGTGGTGGATATGGACAATGACCCTCACTTGTGCTTTGTCACTTAAAAATTGAATTTAGTTGCTCAAATTTTAATCAGAAAATGCAATAAAAAATCTGTACTTGGGTTTCTCTTGAAAAATAACAAGATGGCAACACTGGACTCCATTTGTATGTCATGAATTTAGTTGCTGGCACTACTCCTGGTAGTGATCGTGTTCTAGTTACTGCTTGTCTTCTACCATACCATTTACACCCTACCCATCACCACGGTCATGTCTCCCATGTGCTCCTGTCTCGCATCTAATAACCTCCATTCACATCCACTATTTCCTTCGATGCTTCATGTTACTACTCTCTGGTGACTTTGCAGCTCACGAATTACTTTGGCAAAGGTGTCCAGTTTCAGTGGTAAAACTGCTTCAGTTTACCCACCAGAATGGCTACAACAAACAAACAGAAGGATCAGCAGTACCATGTTTCAGCAGGGACACGGAGCAACTGGACCTCTCAGACACTTGTAGAGACATTATAAATCCACCAAATCCTTTGGAAAATGGCACAAAGCAAAAGGCAAATATATGCATATCCATTCACAAAAATTCAGTACAGATCCATTTATATGCTAAACAAATGTGTACAATTGTGCACCAAAATAATATATCATTTGTAACAGCCAGAAATTGGAACCAAGGTACAAGTCAATAAGATACATACTACTGCATCACCCAATAACAAAAATGACTCTCCCAAACCGGACAATGAGCAAAAGTCAGGTGCAAATGGAACATATGATTCTTTTGCATCCTATTTATATAAACTTTGAAAACAGCTACACTAATGTGTGTCTTAGAAGCAGGTGAAAAGTTTTCAGTCAATGATAAGCATACCTTGGATAAACCTCATTGGCTCCAGGACAAACAGAAACTAAAAGAATTTGCAATCACCAAACCAGCCATACAAAAAATATTGAAAGGGGTCCTCTAGGCAAAGAGAGACCCCAAAAGGAACATAGGCCAAAAAGGAACAGAGACAATATACAGTCACCTTACAGGCAAGACAATGACACTAAATTCATATCTTTCAATAGTTGCCCTGAATGTAAATGGGCTAAATGCCCCAATCAAAAGACACAGAGTATCAGATTGGATAAAAAAGCAAGACCCATCGATATGCTGTCTGCAAGAGACTCACCTTAAAGTGAGGGGGTGGAAAACCATTTATCACACTAACAGGCATCAAAAGAAAGCTGGGATGGCAATCATATCAGACAAATTAGATTTCAAACCAAAGACTGTAATAAAAGATGAGGAAGGACACTATATCATACTTAAAGGGTCTGTCCAAAAAGAAGATCTAACAACTGTAAATATTTATGCCCCTAACATGGGAACCAATTATATAAGCCAATTAATAACAAAATCAAAGAAACACATTGACAATAATACAATAATACTAGGGGACTTTAACACCCCCCCTCACTGAAATGGACAGATCATCTAAGCAAAAGATCAACAAGGAAATAAGGGCTTTAAATGAGATACCGGACCATATGGACTTCACAGATATGGTCAGAACATTCCATCCCAAAGCTACAGAATTCACATTCTTCTCCAGTGCACATGGAACGTTCTCCAGAAGAGATCACATCCTGGGTCACAAATCAGGTCTCAACTGGTACCAAAAGATTGTGATCATTCCCTGCATATTTTTGGACCACGATGCTTTGAAACTCAAACTCAATCACAAGACGAAATCTGGAAAGAACTCAAATGCATGGAGGCTAAAGAGCATCCTACTTAAGAATGAATGGGTAAACCGAGATATTAAAGCAGAATTTAAAAAATTCATAGAAACAAATGAAAATGAAAACACAACTGTTCAAATTGTTGGGATGCAGCAAAGCCGGTCCTAGGTATATAGCAATACAAGCCTTTCTTAAGAAACAAGAAAGGTCTCAAATATACAACCTAACCTTACACTTAAAGAAGCTGGAGAAAGAACAGCAAATGAAGCTGAAACCAAGCAGGAGAAGAGAAATAATAAAGATCAGAGCAGAAATCAATGAAGACTGGTATCCAAGATCTACAAAGAACTTCTCAAACTCAATACATGAGAAACAAATAAATCATAAAATGGGCAGAAGATATGAACAGACACTTTTCCAATGATGACATACAAACAGCTAACAGACGCATGAAAAAATGTTCAAAATCATTAGCCATCAGGGAAATTCAAATCAAAACCACATTAAGATACCACCTTACACAAGTTAGAATGGCAAAAATTGACAAGGCAAGAAACAACAGTTGCTGGAGAGGATGTGGAGAAAGGGGATCCCTCCTACATTGTTGGTGGGAATGCAAGCTGGTACAGTCACCTTGGAAAACAATGTGGAAGTCCATAAAAAGTGAAAAATTGAGCTACCCTATGATCCAGCCATTGCACTACTGGGTATTTACCCCAAAGATACAGACGTAGTGAAGAGAAGGGCCATATGCACCCTAATGTTCATAGCAGCATTGTCCACAATAGCTAAATCGTGGAAGGAGCCGAGATGCCCTTCAACAGATGACTGGATTAAGAGTTGTGGTCCATATATACAATGGAATATTACTCAGCTATCAGAAAGAACAAGTTCTCAACATTTGCTGCAACTTGGACGGCACTGGACGAGATAATGCTAAGTGAAATAAGTCAAGCAGAGAAAGACAATTATCATATGATTTCTCTCATCTATGGAACATAAGAATTAGGAAGATCGGTAGGGGAAGAAAGGGATAAAGAAAGGGGGGGTGATCAGAAAGGGGAATGAAGCATGAGAGACTATGGACTCTGAGAAACAACCTGAGGGCTTCAGAGGGGAGGGGGTGGGGGAATGGGATAGACTGGTGATGGGTAGTAAGGAGGGCATGTATTGCATGGTGCACTGGGTGTTATACGCAACTAATGAATCATCAAACTTTACTTCAAAAACCAGGGATGTACTGAATGGTGACTAACACAATAAAAAAACATTAAAAAAAAGAAATCAATGAAATAGAAACCAAAAAAACAGTAGATAGATCAACGAAACTAGGATCTGGTTCTCTGAAAGAATTAACAAGATTAATCGGCCAGACTTATCAAACAGAAAAGAGAAAGGACCCAAATAAGTAAAATCATGAATGAAAGAGAAGAGATCATAACCAACACAGAAGAAATACAAACAATTATAAGAACATATTATGAGCATCTAGATGCCAACAAATTAGACAATCTGGAAGAAATTGATGCATTCCTAGCGACATAGAAACTACCAAAACTGAACCAGGAAGAAATAGAAAGCCTGAACAGATCCATAACCAGTAAGGAAATTGAAGCAGTCATCAAAAATCTCCCAACAAACAAGAGCCCAGGGCCTATGGCTTCCCAGGGGAATCCTACCAAACATTTAAAGAAGAATTAATACCTGTTCTTCTGAAACTGTTCCAAAACACAGAAATGGGAGGAAAACTTCCAAACTCATTTTATGAGGCCAGCATTACCTTGAACCCCAAACCAGACAGAGACCCCACGAAAAAGGAGAATTACAGACAAATATCCCTGATGAACATGGATGCAAAAATTCTCACCAAAATACCAGCCAGTAGGATCCAACAGTACATTAAAAGGATTGTTCACCACGACCAAGTGAGATTTATTCGTGGGCTGCAAGGTTGGTTCAACATCTGCAAATCAATGTGATACACTACATTAATAAAAGAAAGGACAAGAACCATATGATAATCTCCATAGAGGCAGAAAAAGCATTTGACAAAGTACAGCATCCTTTCTTGATTAAAACTCTTCAGAGTGTAGGCATAGAGGGAACATACCTCAATATCAGAAAAGCCATCTATGAAAAACCCACAGCGAATATCATTCTCAATGGGGAAAAACTGAGAGCTTTTCCCCTAAGGTCAGGAACACAGCAGGGATGTGCACTCTCACCACTGCTGTTCAACATAGTACTAGAAGTCCTAGCCTCAGCAATCAGACAACAAAAAGAAATAAAAGCCATCTGAATTGTTGAAGATGAAGTCAAACTCTCACTCTTTGCAGGTGATGATATGGTACTTCATGTGGAAAACCGAAAGACTCTACCCCGAAACTGCTAGAACTCATACAGGAATTCAGTAAAGTGGCAGGATATAAAATCAGTGCACACCAATCAGTTGCATTTCTATACACCAACCACGAGACAGAAGAAAGAGAAATTAAGCTGTCTATCCCAGTTACAATTGCACCAAAAACCATAAGATACCTAGGAATAAATCTAACCAAAGAGGCAAAGGACCTGTACTCAGAAAACTGTAGAACACTCATGAAAGAAATTGAGGAAGACACAAAGAAATGGAAAAACGTTCCATCCTCATGGACTAGAAGAACAAATATTGTGAAAATGTCTATGCTACCCAGAGCAATCTATACATTCAATGCAATCCCTATCAAAATACCATCAACTTTTTCCACAGAAATGGAACAAATCATCCTAAAATTTGTATGGAACCAGAAAAGACCCCGAATAGCCAGAGGAATCTTGAAAAAGAAAACCAAAGCTGGTGGCATCATAATTCCGGACTTCAAACTCTAATGCAAAGCTGTAATCATCAAGACAGTGTGGTACTGGCACAAAAAGAAACACACAGATCAATGGAACAGAATAGAGATCCCAGCAATGGACCGTCAACTCTGTGGTCAACTAATCTTTGACAAAGCAGGAAAAGAATATCCAGTGGAAAAAAGGCAGTCTCTTCAACAAATTGTGTTGGGAAAATTGGACAGCCACATGCAGGAGAATGAAACAGGACCATTTTCTTACACCATAAACAAAAACAGACTCAAAATGGTTGAAAGACCTAAATGTGAGACAGGAATCCATCAAAATCTTGAGGAGAACACAGGCAGCAAGCTCTTCGACCTCGGCTGCAGCAACTTCTTCCTGGACATATCACAAAGGCAAGGGAAGCAAGGGCAAAAACGTACTATTGGGACTTCACCAAGATAAAAAGGTTTTGCACAGCAAAGGAAACAGTCAACAAAACCAAAAGACAACCGACAGAATAGGAGAAGATATTTGCAAATGATATATCAGATAAAGGGCTAATATCCAAAATCCATAAAGAATTTATCAATCTCAACACCCAAAGAATAAATAATCAACTCAAGAAATGGGCAGAAGAGACATGATCAGACATTTCTGCCAGGAAGACATCCAAATGGCCAACAGACACATGAAATGATACTCAACGTCACTTGGCATCAGGGAAATGCAAATCAAAACCACAATGAGATACCACCTCACACCAGTCAGAATGGCTAAAATCAATAAGTGAGGAAATAACAGATGTTGGTGAGGATGTGGAGAAAGGGGATCCCTCCTACATTGTTGGTGTGGATACAAGATGGTGCAGCCACTCTGGAAAACAGTATGGAGTTTCCTCAAAAAGTTGAAAATAGAGCTATGCTGCAACCTAGGAATTACACTACTAGGTAGTTACCCCAAACATACAAATGTAGTGATTTGAAGGGGCATGTGCACCCCAATGTTTATAGCAGCAATGTCCAAAATAGCCAAACTCTGGAAAGAGCCCAGATGTCCATCAACTGGTAAATGGATAAAGAAGAAGTGGTATGTATGTTCAATGGAATATTATGCAGCCATCAAAAAATGAAATCTTACCATTTGCAATGATGTGGATGGAGCTAGAGGGTATTATGCTAAGAGAAGTCAATGAGAGAAAGACAATTATCATATGATTTCACTGATTTGTGGAATTAGAGAAACAAGGCAGAGGATCATGGGGGAAGAAAGGAAAAAATGAAACAAGAAGAAACCAGAGAGGGAGACAAAGCATAACAGACTCTTAATATCAGGAAACAAACTGAGGGTTGATGGAGAGGACGGGACAGGGGGGTACGTGGTGGCTGGGTGATGGACATTGGGGAGGGTATGTGTTGTGGTGAGCACTGTGTGTTATGTAAGAGTGATGGATCATAGACCTGTACCCCTGAAACAAATAATACATTATATGAATAATAAAAAAAATTAGATAAAAAAAAGTCAATGGAAAAAAAAGGAAGAAACAAGAAAAAAAAAAGAAACCTCATTGGCTTGGATATTGCTACGGTGCAGTAAAAGTCTACATTTAGAAGAAAATCCTGCCATTTGTGACAGCATGGGTGGAATATCATGTTGTATTAAATAAGAGAAGCCAGACACAGAGGAAAAATAGTGGATGGTATCAATTATACATGGAAGACCCAAATAAATAAATAAATAAATAAATAAATAAATAAATAAATAAATCGAACTCACAGAAATGGAGATTAGAAAAGTAGTTGTGAGGGCCTGAGAGTGGGGCAAGTAGGGAGAGGTTGGTAAAAGGGTACAATCTTTAAGATGAGAACGTTTTGAGGACTGAATGTGTAACATGGTGACTGCAATTGATACCATTGAATATGTACCTGAAATCTGGTAGGGAGGGAGGGAGGAATAATGAAAAGTAAGAAAGGAGAGAGAATGAGAGAGAGAGAGAGAGAGAGAAAGGGGGAGAAAAAGGGAGACAGGGAGGGAGAGAGGAAGGAAGGGAACTTAAGTGTTCTCACCAAACAGCAAATCACCACACTGTATACTTTAAATATAATACAATTTTGTCAATTATACTTCAGCAAACTGAAATATAAATATATTTAATAATATGTATCTGTAGAGTTGAATATATATATATGTATACATATATATATATATTACATTAAACTACTTATCTTAGGGGAAAGACGCAGGAGCCAGGTGAGTGGTTAGGGAAAGGAGGAATAATATCTGAGTGTTAACACGGAGAGGCTTCTGGAGCACTAGTAGGGAGACTGCACTTTGTAAATGTTGATCTAGCTGTGCAGTAGATCCGTATGCTTTTATGTCTGTAGTTATATTTCAACAAAAAGTGTTCATTACAGAAAAGGGGGTGGGAAATGAGGTCAACAGAGAGCAATACGAATTGGGACAAAGTTGAAATCTACATTTAAGTTATTCAAACTAAGTAACTTTATATATATATATTTTTTTTCTTTTGTTATTGGTGGGTTTAGATTTTTGAGGCATCTAAAACCCAATGTGATTATACTGGTTTAAATGAAGCAAATTGAGCTCAGAACTAAAACTTGGAAACTGCTTGACGAATGCATCCTTCATCTAATACATACGGAAACTAAGAAAAGACCACCAAATGATTCTGAATTTGAATCCTGAATGGCCATCAATGGAAGAATGGAGAAAGAAAATGCAATACATAAATACAGTGGAATATCATCCGGGCTTAAAAAGCAAGGGAGTTGGCTGCCATATGGAACAACATGGATGACCTTGAGAACTTTACGCCAAGTGAAATAAACCAGTCACAGAAGGACAAATGCTGCATGATTCCATCGTACAAGGTATCTGAAATAGTCGCCTAAAAGCAGGAAACATAATGATGTTGCAGGGGTTGGGGAGAGGGGAAAGTGGGGTGCTGCTTTCAACTGGTATAAAGTTGCAATGGAGCAGGTTGGAAAAGTTCTCACGATCTTCTGTACAACACTGTGTTACTATAGTTAACCATACTATATTATGCACTTAAAATTTGTTAAGAGGGAGGGTCTCAAATTACTTGTTCTACAATAATAAAAAGGATTTTTAAGTTGAATTTGGTAACTTTTAGCAATAATGAAAAATATTTATGGAAACCTAATGCAACCGAGTGGATTTTAGGTTTTAAGGCTTAGAATCGAATACTTTTCTTTACACACACACACACACACACACACATACACACACTTATTTTTTCCTAAAGGGAGAATAAAGTTGAGCTTTTGGTCGCTATGATATATATCTGGCATCAGATGACTTAAAAAATATTACAGAAGGATAGAAGCAACTGGGAAGAAATTCAGGAAACTTAATCCTTGATTCAGTCGGTTGCTCTGTGGTCTGAGCTGGGTAGGCAGAGACAGAGAATGGTAGAAGGGAATAATCTGAAGGGTCCCTCTTGAATTCTTCTACCACCCATTACTGAAGGGCAGAGCATCAACTATTCAGAAAAAGATAATAAATAAATCAACACAGGAAGCACATGGGAACCATTAAGATCCCTAACTGGCCTGACCAGACAGCAGGTGTGGACCCTTCCTGCTACTCCATTCAGTCCTTGTTGCCACACATTTTTGCTGACCCCACAGAGAAGCATTTTTATTATTATTATTATTATTATTATTATTATTATTATTATTTTCAGTTAGTTTTGATGCAGTGTTCAACATAAGCCAGGATTAATTTAGTATCTCTCTGACAAAGAATAAACATGTATGCTACTGCGAATAAGAGTCATGTTACAGAACTTCTTCCTGCCATGCTCCAGTTGCTGAGGGAGGAGCTTATACTCTAAATAGGACTGCCAAGATTTTATAGAAGATGAGAATGCTACTCGAGAGGGTGCATATCTTGACCAAAGTCTTCCATCCAGGCCTTGGCATTTGGATTTTAAGTCCAACTTATCTGATTCAATAGTCTATGGAGATGCCTTCATAGAAATTTTTGATAAAATTTTATAAAAGCCGAATATTCCTGCCACTCAATCCCAAATTTTGTAGAGTAAATTCTAATCACAAAATGCCTCTCTTTAGTAAAATTAAGATTCTGTTGTTTAAAAAAAAAAGGAATACAAAGAATAATTTTTAAGTGGAACTTATAAAATATTAAATCTGCCAAAAGAAAGAGACATTTAAAATTAACATTATTTTTTAAAATTTAGACAGCGCATGAGCATAGTAAATATGAATTATATGCATTTATTATATAATTCTGAGTATCTTTTCCTCATTGCAGAAGAAAATGTCTTAGGCACTTTGAAGTAGACATGTGCCCAAAGGCAGTATATTTTGAATCACATGATTCAAGACGATCACAACCCAGTTTCTCCCTTTCCTTATTTCAGTGCCGACGCCAGCTTTCTTTCCTCCAACGCTGCCTCATCCAAAGCTCATCTCAGGAATGGTTCTGATGAATCCAGATCCACTAAGACAAGTGACTGATCCAGTTCATGATTTGTCTCAGTCAATGATAGCTTGCTTTCAATAGGAGCAAATGTCTTATTTGCCCAACTCCTAGAGAATGAAGCTAAAAATTTGGAATTTCAGCCCCCCTGCAAGCATGAAAGAAGTGATTTGCTTGCTTACGTATTTATGCATTTGTTTCCACTTTAAACCACCCCTTCTCTGTCTTATAAAATCATGCCATGTGATTACACTTCGCGTGCGTGTAGGACGGGCCTTAACGTGACATAAAATATGCGGAGACTCAGCAAGGTCGAAAAGAAAAAGAAAATTGATACCTCTGGTTTAAGAAGAGAAGGCCTCAGCAGTTGCTGTTGCTGCCAAAGGAAATTAAAATAGAAAAAGGTTTAGAAAATAATTCAGGGGGAAAAGGGAGATCATGATTGGAACAGAGAGAAAAAAAGGCCACAGCTTAAAACTGGTTACCTTGGGATTATGAGTTATTATTCATGTGATAGCTACCAGTATTTTGACTATTGATGTTGGAACGTGAAATAACAAAGAATTAGTTTCCATTTCATCTTTTTTTTAATTAACATCAAAGTTAATAACTTAATAAATGAAAACCTATTAATAACTTTCCGGTTCAAACTTCTTATAAAAAGTTATTTACGATTTTAAAAGCACTTCACGTGCCACAGGATCCTTTTGAACAAGTTTAACCTTGTTTTAAATTGCCCTCTTTTTTTCTCCCCAATCAGATTAAATGTAATCAGGTTCATTAGTGAGAAGGGTAGAGCACATAACATAATGATATAGTTGTTAATATACTCATCATCACATTTAAGAAATGCTCCCCATTTTTCTTTTTTTACCAAAACCCGGGTTGCTTACGGTCAAGCATTGAGCATGCTTTCGGAAATTCTTTTGTGATCAGGGAGACTGCCCCTCCTTGGATTTTGCAGGGATCACTTCTTACTGCCTCTCAGCCTTCCCCATACTCATTTAAAGGAAACACAGTTGCTACTGGTCTCTTTCCTGATAATTTACACTTTAAACACATGGGAAAAAGAGACTTCAAATTTTGGTTTATCCACACTTTGAGGGGACAGTTACACAACACAAATCTTAAATGGGAATGACATTGGGAATGTGGGCAGAGAAATTCTGGGAGACAATTCCAGTGGTGAACCAGCCATTAGAAATGGCCAGGACAACAGCCATGTGACTGAAGGGAGGGTCGATTTTCCATGACGTGGCTGTGAGTGAGTTTGTCTAGTTAAGGCATTCATTTAAAGGAGTAGGAAGTTGAAGGTAGAGATAGTCTCATCCAATCTGTTAGCTGTGATACTTGCTTCTGAAAACCAGTTATTCTTAAATGCATTCATCTTGATTTCCAAATACATTAAGACTTGCGCATTCTAAACCAGTGGCCAGTTAGGTCGTCAGCTCATTTCACTCTCTTGACTGGGAAGCTGTCTGCTAAACTCGGGTAGGTCCTCAGTGACCTCACTGACAGCACCACTTTCAGGGTAGCTAGCCAAATCCCACCAACCAGAATGTCCACTATCTTCTCCACAGACCAAGAATCAAATGAACCTGAGGGAAAAGCCAGAAATTTCTCACAGTCTGACTTTTTAAGACTCTTTAAGATCTTAAGCTCTAAATGTGTTAGGAAGGAGCCTTGAACTCTGGTAAAAGGGACAAAAGTCCCAGGTTTCTAAAGTAGGTTTCTAGCCTTAGAAAAATAAATTTGGGCGAATGTCATAATACTGATTAATAGCAATTCAGGAAACAATACATTTTATCCTTGGAAAAGTGAGCATTTGATATTTGTTCACCTCCTTAAAACCCCAGAACAAAACAGCAACAGGTATAAAAGAGAATAAATAGCACAGCATACTGTTGTTTTATTGAAATAAAGGAAAATACCCTAGCTATGAAAGAACGACAATCAGTCCTGCCTCTAACGCAAATATTTTCCTAGTAAGCTTTATGAAACACCGTAAAGCCCTTACCTCTGACGCATAACCTCTCCTGCAAAGCAGAAACAAAGAAGGCAGTATTAAACAACTTAGAGTTTCAGATGGAATAAAATTATAGATAAGGGTGTTTTATTAAATCTGAGAAAAATGAAAAGGGAATTTTTACTAAAACTTCTTTCAGTGAGAAATACATTTTGTGGCAGTTTACCAGGACAGGAAGATCGAGTTTTCATGCCTGCATTACTACAACTATCAGCCCAGACCCTCATGCCATACGAACAGCACACCTTACACAATCTATTTTATCTCAGTGGTGTGTAACAACACACTTTGACTCTTACTGTCAACCGGATTAAAAGTACTCTATATCATCTCTAACCTAGACAAGTCTTGATACATACAAGATACTCATTTGGGGAAAAGACGTATTTTGTACATGAAAAGCATATTGGTCCAGGATGAAAAATGACCTCGATGACTAGAATATATTCTTCCAAACGTTTGTAAGATGGTTTTTGTTGCATCAATTTATTCTAAAAATAATGAATGAAGAATACTGACTACTTTTAGGGGTCGATGACATTATGAGACATTAATATAAGAGCTGCATATTTTCATTTTCATTTCATATTCAATATTACATAAAGATTTATAAAGTTCATGGACCACAAATTGGGGAAATGTTCGACTGTACTTGAAGGGGGAGAAGTATACAATGCTTTCAGTGTTGAATGTCTTTCATTATAAAGATTTTTTGTCTATTATTTACAGTTGATCTGAAGTACCATATGTATAGTATTATGTTATGAACCAAGTATATAAAGCTAGGAACTGCTATGTAGAGGCACATACATAACTTTAAGGTCCAACCAACCAATCTCTGTAGAAAATTTCTTTAAAATATTACAAGGCCTTTGCAAAATAAGTCTACTTATCTGAACAGATCTTAAGTGGTCAAGACATTGCTGATTGAAATGGTTGGTAATAATGGTTGGTAGTGTAATGCTTACTTCATCCTGTTGGCAATTCATTATTTGAAATGGTTCTTTAGTGAGTTTTGCCTCTATGGTTCTGCCAATAGTTATGAGAATGATAATCCTTCTAAAGCATTTAGAAGTTTCCTCAATTCGTATCTTTCAGAGAATAGAGACAGCTCATACTCTGGTTTGAGTAATGAGAATCAAGTCACATACATGATATGAAGTGTCCAACCAAAGCCGGACTTGATTCTCCAGGATATTTAAGCTAACTTTTTTCGTTAGCAGTTATTTCCCCTACAGGTAGAGTATAAAATATGAAGAGATGAGCTACATTGTTTCCATTAACTTTGTTGTTATCTTTCTTGTGGTGATTTGTATTCTCAGCTCACAAAGGCACAAAGTGACCTGTACAACAGAATCAATGTGTATCATTGTCTATGGACTTTAACACGACTTCCTGTTGATTTTTCTAAGACCAGTCATATAATACTGGTGCATTTTTATGTATGTTATATCCAATGTGTATTAATTATTCACACCATTTTTATGTGTTACGTTTACTTTTAACAATAAGGAAAATGTATGGTAACCTACTTTTGTCTTTCAAAAATATATCTAATAATTTCTTAGGCACTAATTAGAACATTAGGATGCAGAAGAAAAAAATGGTATTCTTTTTCTGGAGGTTGGCTGTCAGGTTGTGGGGGCTCAGGGATTGAGAAGAGGAATAATAATATTTTGGCCTGTGTACTCAAAGAATATTTATAGGTCTCATGCAGAAGAGTTCTAACGGACTTTTATGAAGAAGTCGGAGATCTCTAAATAGAATGTGTAAGTAAAAAACTAGATTAAATATAAAACATGGGAATGGATGTTTCATTTGAAAAGTGTAAGACACTAGTAAAATATTCAGACTCAACAAATATTATAAAGATGTAGAAAATGCTATAAATTCTGTAAGGCTGCAGATAACTACATAAAATTGTTATTTGGAGTTTTTATATTTCTTGGTAATTATTCAGAGAATACATTATCAAGGAATTTCTTTCACATATCCAAGAAGCCGATAGAAAATAGTTTTAAAAAACACACAGTCATATTGAAGGCTTACACAATCATGAATAATACCTTGTCAGAGTCTCCCAAATAGCACACGTTCTCGTGCATATGACCAGCTACCAATAAAAACTCCAACTGAAGTGTTTCAGTGAAAGACAGAGAAGAATCACGTTCAAGAACCCCAAGAAGGAAATTACTCTTGATTTGAATGAAAAGAATCTGAATCAGTGGAGCTTATGAAAATAATTAGATTTATAGATTTTTTAAAAATCTGATACTATTAATTAGGGGTGACAGACCAAATTCTTGAAGAAATGTCACATGATGTGAGAGCTGAACAAAACCTTTGGAATGGTGTGTTATAGGGCCCTGAGCCTATGTGAATATACTTACAATGGAAACGATCAAGCAAGGATTTTGCCTGTATTTTAAAATTGTGCTCTGTTTTCCTGTGCAGACTTTTATCTTCTACAATATTAAAACTGCAGAATAAATCAAATAGTTACACTTGCATTCAAAGTGGGGAATTGCAGGGGCGCCTGGGTGGCACAGCGGTTAAGCGTCTGCCCTTGGCTCAGGGCGTGATCCTGGCGTTTTGGGATCGAGCCCCACATCAGGCTCCTATGCTATGGGCCTGCTTCTTCCTCTCCCACTCCCCCTGCTTGTGTTCCCTCTCTCGCTGGCTGTCTCTATCTCTGTCAAATAAATAAATAAATAAAATCTTTAAAAAAAAAGTGGGGAATTGCAAATAAAATTTATTCCATGTGTTATATGGGAAAACAGTGTAATTACTTGCTGGTCAAGTGTCACTAAGAAGATAGGAAGAAGATAGCACTAAGCTGAGCTGATGCCTTTAAGAACTTACCGAGTTGAGTTCTGAGAACTACAACACAAAATTTCTTTCTGAAGTATACATTTTTATCCTCTTTGCCTAATACAAAGAGTAAAGGCCTATATAAAACTGATGACAGTTCACTAGATAAATTCCTTTTTTATTTCTATTTAAAGTGTTTATATTTTATTTGTACAACTAAATTTAGATGATTTATCGAGAGTAATGAAAGGTAACTAAAAATGAAGCCAATATACTTTTCTAAAATTTTGATAGACATTTTATATTATTGATAAACTTAATATAATTTTCATCAATCAAACAGTAACTAAATTCATACTAAACCTTCGTAGACATTTATCAAACCTTATTTTGGTGAAACCGATTAGAATTTATTAAACTGGAAAAAAATACTTTCTTTGAAGGAGAATCCTCTGATAAAATTACAGGATGATATCAAAATGTTGACAAGCAAAACTGAAGGTCACTTTAAACACCTGTGGGAACAATGAAATGTCTTCCAAAAGCCAACAACTCAAGATTTTCATTATACAGAAGGGTAGAGAAAGCATAATGAGAAATGAACAGAGTAAGACCGTAATTGAAAAAGTAAAAGATTTTTCAAATGTATAAGCATACTAGTAAGATAAAAGCAAGCCAGAGTAAAGAATGTTCTTGTAAGAAAACAGATGACTACATCTTATAGCACCAGGGATTTATTTTGGAATACCATAATATCTGTCAAATCCTACATTTCTAGATACATAACATTTTTACTTTGGTAGTGTTTAACCTTACCAAATACATAGGCTGCAAGGAAGGAACAGAACCTATGATATCATTTTTTTTGGTTAACAGTTTTTTTTTTTTTCTGGAGCACTCAGTAAAACTATGATCAAAAAGTAAACGTAGGCATTCCTGCATTAACATGCTAACAAGCCACTGGTTCACGCTGGAGATCTAACTTGCCCACATATTCCCATTGAAAAACAGATTGAAGTTACTTACTTTTTAAATAAATGCAGACAAATAATGCTACTTCGTAGTTAAGAAAATTAAGGTAAATCTATAATATGAGTTAGAAATGATGAGGTTAATAATCTTTCAAAGTAAAAAAATGAGGAAAAAACAGCACTGCACTGAGTTTAGGGTAGAAGAATGGAATCTTCTTTAATGTTCAAATTTGCCTCCACTTGAAGATTTTGGTCAACAAGAGTTGTCCAGTTAAAATAGGAAAAGCAACATTACAGTGCAGTAGACTGACTGTGAGATGAGTTCTCAATGCCCTCGAAAATATTGTGCAAATTCCCCTGGTCATGTTCAGTCACTTCCGCAGTTTCTATCTCTGGAGGGCAACTAGTTTCAAGTCTTGAGTTGTGTTTTGGTGGAAAGTTTTTTTCGATTTGACTGTACATGTTAGCTACCGACTTTTCGAGGTCGGCTAAGTTTTTAATATGCTTGAGGATGCCCTTTGGTTCTCTCTGGGGATCTGCATGACACACTGTTGCAGATGCTGGTGGTTGTCTGACAGAAGACTCCATTTCCTCGGCAGGCATCACACTGACAGTGCGCTTCACAGTGGGTACACAGACACACTTAGTGGACGGAGTCCAGGTTGGAGGAGACAGAGGAGAAGGAAGAGGAGGGGAAGGGGGAGAAAGGGAAGGAAGTGAAGGCAGAAGAGGTGAAGGAGGAGAAGAGGGAGGAGAAGGGGGGGTGGAAAGTGGAAGAAGTGGAGGAGGAGGGGGAACACAGGAAAGAGCAAACGGAGTAAGGACAAGAGGTGCAGGAGGAGGAGGGGGAAGAGGAGGGGAGATATTTGGTGGTTTGGGAAGGATTTCAAAAATGTTCCTTCTGGTTTCAACTGTTAACATACACGTGGGTGTCTCTCTCCTAAAGACTGGGGAATTTAAAATGCAGGGCATTGAAGGAGAAAGTTCCAAGGAACAGTCAGCAGGAGAAAGGATGACATCAGGTTCTGACTGGAGTTCCACAGTTCTTGAAACAGTTGGCAAAGTGGAGTAGGAGGAGTGAGACGAAGGAGAGAAACATGAGGAGTCTGAAGACAGAGATTCCAAGGGCTCTGCTCCATGTGTGAGCTGTGATTCACCTTGCCTTGTTTCTCCTCTCTCGGGTCCATTCGAATCTCCAGCTGTAGGCAGGGGATTACTGCTACCTCTTTTGTTTGGAAAGGTTCCAGTGGTTTCCTCTCCACCTTCCTGCCTGTGGCTCCGCCATTGCTCCAGCTCTATGGTTTCTGGTCTCTTGGGAAGTTCCCACACTGGTCTCTGAGGGAAGCAGATTGGCTGATTCCACATCCTCTGAAACATTTCTCTTGGGCCCCTCAGGGACTTACTCCTGGCTTGTGTTTTGGGTAAAAATGAGTCTATAAAATCTGTTCTTAGTGAGAAGTCTGAATTTGTTGGTGTTGGATCTAGAGTTTCCTTATACAGAGTACTGTGGATACTTAGGGCGTCCTCATCAGACATCAGTGTGAATTTTCTTGCCGACTTGGGCTGGTTGTTCTTAAGGGAGCCATGTACATGAGCCTGCTTGTGAGCCTCAGTAGTGCTGGAAGAAAAGGGCATCACAGTGTGGGGACTTTTCCTGTCTTCCGAGACTGACTTATTTCCCCTGCTTTGTTGGAAATGGTAGAGAAGGAAAAGACTTGAAAGAAAAGAAGATAATGAAATGTAAGGAAACAGGTCGTGACACAGCTTTCATGAGAAAGATGTCTTTATGGTTCTCATTACGACTTCAAAATATAGAAGGCCAAATAACACTAATCTACTGAAGCCAGGCATTACTTTCATGTCCCTGTTCTCAAAAAGGCAGGGCAAGAAAAGCTTGAGAGCTGTGAGTAGCATGAAACATTTTCATTTTTTTTTTTAGAAAATGCATCAATCTGTAGACTGACTTTTTTTTCCCAGTTAGTTTGATACAGCGAAGTATCCATGACCACACATAACAGTTCTCTTATGTAGAAATCGTGATTCTCCAAATTGCAAACGAGCATTTTGGCTAATGGTTTCAGATCCTTTGCTTTGGTTGAGGATACTCAGAGCTGTCTGTTTAGGGAGAAGGATCCTTAGCTGTATCTGATTCGGTACCATTATCTCTCATCTCAGTCATTCCGTCCTGGAGCTAAAAGTACACTCCTATCTGAGATAAAGCTTGTAAGAGAATACAGAAAGGAATTCTCTATTCCCTAGATTAGAGAATTAAAGTCTCCAAGGACAGATGGGAGAATTTCTCTCAGAGTTCAAAATCACAATTGAGATATTGAAGTTATGCTAGAATCTGGACAGAGATTATTTCCTTCTATTTCAATTTTAAGCTGAATCCATTTGAAATGCTATAAACAGCACAAATAAGAAGAGGGCCTATTGGTATTTATTTTGAATACGATCTGCATCAAATTTGGGTCAAGCCTGACTTTAATGAAAAGACTTATGTTCAAATCACATAGTTTCGATATCCCTGGAAGATTTGCTCACACACTGACACTGCGTTACAGTGGCTGAGAGTGATGAATAAAGTCAGCTACGTGAAAGGTCGTAAGCAAGTATCTCTAATGAAAGCATTGGGACCTTCCCCCCAGCAAGGCTGGCTGGTTTTGAATAGTCTCTCCTCAGATTTTGCTCTCAAGCTCAAACAGAGTAACATTTACTTTATTATTGCTTAATATTTACTCACACAGCACGAATGAAATAAAAGAAAATACTATGAATAAAAATTAAGCGGCCACGTTGAAAAACGAGAATGACAGGTGAGGCAATAAAATGCTATCTAAGGCCAAAGTTGCTCCCGTGTCATTTCACAAAGATACAAACTACAAAGGGAGAATCCTCACAGGTGGACTTGGCATATCAGGCCCACCTGGATAATTCCGGAAGGACAGATAATTTGGATTAAACAGACGTCAAACCCTTCTCCTGATCTTGCAAAGTCATTTTTTTTTAAATGGACTTGACACATTATTTGGCAATTTTTAAAAAATAGTTCTTTCCAAGAAAAATTAAACCAAGAACAAATCTGTCTATATAATGGGACCACATCACTTTTGATTGAGAGACATCTCGAAATACTTTTAACAAATTAAAAATGAGAACGTTGATAGGCTTCTAGGGAGGCACAGGCTTCCAAGATACCAAAAGGGAATGAGATATGGAAGATAGAACTTTCTTTCTAAAAGCAAATGACTCCATGGTAAAAGATGAAGATTACTATATTTAGAGTAAAACTTAATCTATTCTCTTGTATCTTTTCTTTCCTAATGCCTCATATGAGAAGGATATTATTTACTTACTTATGCCTATGTATCCACAGGTGGGAAAGAGAAAACATGCGACAGAAAAAAAAAAAGTTTGAACTGTAGTTAATTTGAGGTGATTATGAGAATACTAATAGGAACTTGATTTAAACATTTGATATGTATATCCAGAAAAGAAAATGCATGTTTTTCTATGTTCTTTGTATTTACTCATAAGAATGATACATAGTAATAGTTCAGATAAAATCGTATGGCATTTCTCTAGTAGTCTCATCACATAAAATAGCTAGCTATCTGCTTCTTGTACATAGGTAAAATTCACTTTCATTACGCAGGGTTGATTTCAATCCCAAAACTGATATTTTAAATGAGATTCAAAGAATTGTTTCTACGCCCTAACTGAAAAATTAGTCCACACTGATTTATAAAGAAGACAAATGTACTGTTTGGAAGAAAGTAAATACAGAAGTACTATGATGACTATTACAGAGCAATTGTTGAATCTGTATAATGTTATTAATTAGATCGTTATGATTTTTTTCAAAATAACCTTTGATTTTTTTTTCTTTTAATTTGATAATAATTCACTCGGAGCTAGTCTCTTTTCTAGTAACATGTGGTTAGAATCCCCGTATAAAGTTTTTAAATAGATAGGTTAAACATTTGTTAAAGATGTGTAAATGTGCAGAACTCAAAATACTTCATTAGATATATATTATAATTGCAAAATTCTCTAAGTCTACCACAATTTTTCAAATAATAGTAGTCCCGTAAGTGTTGCTATTTGAAAATGGTCACCATCAAACGATACTGATTCCAGATGACATTATAGTAGATCTACTTTTGTTAAGTAAAAATGAATATATGTCACTCACTAATTTTAGATAAAACAAAACTTTACACATAAGTCTTTTTTAGTTTCTGAATATTTTTTGGAGAGAGGTGGTTTATATAAAGAGAATCAAATCGTATTGGCTCAATTCCTACATTCACCAGTAATTCAAAAAGAGACCATCATTTTCAATGCATTAAAAAATGTTAAAAACTATATTTAAAGTATGAATCCTGTATTATTATTTTCGAAAGAATGCCAAGCCCTTAACTGTCAAGCATTAAATTCAATTTTAGCATTAAGATATACAACATGAAAATCAGTTTTAACATTTTAAAAACTTTTTAACATCATCTCATATAATAGTATTTATATGGCAAATAATATTGATATGTGTTAAAACCAGTTTGCCCATTAAAAGGTAAATGTCATAACTTTTGAGGCTTGCTTTATTCCTACTAGTAAATGCTACAAATGTAACACAGTCAAATAATGTGTTTTAGTCCCTCCACTCCACCGAATTTCAGTAAATAAAAGATGTCTTGGATTTAATTCAGTCATATTCAAAATTTTATAATATCCTTGGTTGTTTTGCTTTTTCATGTCCAAAAAAAGTTACTCTTGAATTTTCAAAACATAGGCAAGTTAAATAAGTCCAAAAAGAATCAGATTATGAGGGCAGCATCATTATGGAAACATCTGTGAAGTCTTTTCACAATAATTAAAAAGATTTTCAAATGTGGATGATTTAATATTGTTTAGAGGTTCCAAATATTGTGGGAGCAGTCTCTTTTGAGAAGAACATAATGAAAAGTATATTCTTTAAGTGGTTGGATATTTAATATTTATTTGGGTTTCAGATTTTCATTCAGATTTTAATTACTGTATCTTATGACATCCTAAGATAGTATCTTTAAAAACACTATTTTAGACCATAACATTGGTATTAAACTACTAAATAGGAGTTGGCTTTTGACACCAAATCAGGAATTACTATTTTATGATTATGCTTCATTTTTCCTTATTTCCTATGAGAAAAAATTTTTTTCCAGAACGTATTTTTAATTTTGGAGAAAAAAATTTTTCTGTGTCATTGTGAAGGTTTACAGATTAAACAGACAATTCAAGCTAGTCATCTGCCAATGTCTTCTCCAACTTCCTTTCTCTTACTGTTTTTAATGTTCTTTTTTTGCTTGCTTGTGTTTTGCTTATTATTTTTCAATTCAACTTTTCTTAGATTCTCATTTTAACAATTTTGTTTTTTTAAGAAAAATGTCATAATTCAAGTAAACTGCATTTCCGCATCAGGCTGAAATGAAATACCCCCCACCATCCATCACACCCACCTGTCTGTCAGGGCGGCTGCAAGGCCTACTTACATGGTGCTGTCTCCCAGCTCCTCGTACAGGTGCGCCCCCGGGGGAGGCGGGGGTGGTGGGGGCGTGGCCACAGGTGCAGGCGCAGGCGCTACGGGCTTGGCTGCTGGTAAGGCCGACTGGATTCGCGCCGTCTTGGTACATTCGGCTTGGCGGCTTGGGTAAGGCAAGGATGTTTTGGAACACTCATTTTAGAAATCATATACATATCAGTTGGCATATAAACCCACTAAAAACACCAGGAACATAGATATTTGAACTTATAAACTGATACAATAACAAAAGCATGCCCACAGGGTATCGTTCTCATGTACCCTCTTCCCCTTCAGGTCTTTAAAATATTTACCCCTGAATAACGGGTAGATTCAGTAGAAATATTTGCAGGTTAAGCGAAATAGTAATATTAAAGATAGGGGGCAAACTATGTATAAAAATGTGGCTAATAATTGGTGGTTACTTAAAGGATCTCTTTCATAACGGGGGCAATGCTGAGGATGCATAATGTTGAAGATACGTAAGTTTTCTTTATCATTCGTCTTCCATCTGTTTCAAGAGAAGTTATTCTATTTAAAACGATTTGAAACATTTTTGACATTCGTCGCCAGAGGCTGTGTAGTTTAAGAAGGTTCTCTCTCCTGAAGAGGGGGCGGTGGCTGGCTCTGGTTGCCTTCGGATCCCTAGGACGCCTGTGACTCTTGCCTTGGAGTTTTGCTGCCCTTTCTGAAAGTCCTGGAACTGTTAGTTCTTTCTCAAAACAAGATCTCAAAGTGTGGAAGCTATCAGAGCAAACTGCCTTTTTCCCATTTCCGCCCTCGTATCCCAAAGTGAAAAACCAGCTCGATTCTGTACATACAATAGCACCAGGGAATCTGAACTACAAGTATACACTTCCTGCAGATACAAGACAGACAGACAATACACGGTCCTGGACAGGCTGACTGCTTTATCAGGAGTATCTGGGGTTTTCTTCTCATAGTACAAAAACTCATATGCAAGATGTTAATTATACTTACACTTTAAACCTGTTTCGAAAAGCAAGGAGTGAGAAAAAAAGAGAGAAAGCGACATTAGAAGTACTGCATTCATAATATTTTAACATCTGATTTATTGTACATGATGAATAATTTACTGGTTAAACTCATAATGACACAGATTTAATGACACAGCAGGGAAAACGAAGTATTTCAATTCACAAAGCCAGAATGGGGGGAGCACCTTATTATTACTGGCAACCTCACAGAAGCTGTGAAAATGTTCATTACAGGGAAACAAAGAAATGAACTAAATGGAGCAAGAAAAACTGGATGAAAACATGGAGACGTGAATTTGAACTCTGATGGAGAAATGGTATCGCAAAGATGATCTGATCTCTGTAATCGGCTTCTTGGCGTCCTGAATGTGTTACAGGGATGGAGTCAGGCAGCAAGCCCTGAGTACACCCGGGGCTTCCCTTTGAAGCAGAGGCTGGGATTCGAAGGGGCCCCTCCTGGGTCACGAATCCACGACACTTTTTTTCCATATTTCCCCCTTAGCTCTTCCATGTACAGTGAATTTCATGTTAATAGGAAAGAAGAGCCATCCATCCAGTCTTATTTACAAGCAGAATAGAAAACCACAAAAGTTAGAGTTGTAAATATTAGAATTTTACTTTGAAACACGAGCAGGGCAAACCTCATTCTGATTGTTAGTCTACGAAAAGCAGTAACTAAAATGAATTCATGGAGTGTTGATCTGATTAATGGACTAAAAAAAAATAATTAAATCCACCTACAAAATGTTTAAATGCTAAGCATCTTAGTGATTTGTTAAATTGCAGACCACGGAGTATAATGTCTAGGATGCTTCAGTTTTGGTCACTGCATTGTGTGCCAAATATAAGAAGTTTCCCCGCTGATTTTATTGCTACAGGATTCCTTTGGGAAGCAGTGCAATGAACAACTGTAACACAGATTAGCTTTAATATGAAAATTAGTGCTGGCTTGATGGCTTAAAAATTTAAAACCATTTGTCCACTATTAAGTTGGTTCATAGCTTTAGACTTGGTGTATCAGTTGATTTGTTAAGGACACTTCAGACTCCAATATATCCACCTTAATGTATTTGCAACTTCACATTGCTTTTGTGATGAAAGATGTTCCTATGGCATCTTCATGCAGAGCCTACCTTTCAACTTTAAGTTGGGATTACCTTGCCTGATTTAATTCAAAAGAAAATTCTCATTGTTTGAGAACAAAGACAATTTAAGAATATGTAAGTACTATTTGAGTCCTCCCCATAGGTATTTTAAATGATGAAGGACAGTTCTACCATTATTTCTTCCTCTGTGTATGTCACTAATTGATACAACTTACGATCCCTGTCTGTTATTTATTTGCATTTTGTGGTACTCTTAAGGCCATTGCTCTTCTTAACCTATTCCACAACTGTTTTCACCAGGCGTTATCAATATGGATATATTTTAAATGCCTAGACCTCTATCACAAAGGTTCCCAGCACCTAGCATCAAATAAAGCATAGTTTACTAGACGACTTCGAATACAGATGCCTGCGTTAGCCATAATTATTTTACTCCTTTGAAGGGCCTAAATAAGACAAATATAGGTATTTTCAATGGAAATATTTGCCCATAGGAACAAGGAAAATGGAAGACCTGCACAGCCAAAATATCCTGTCGTATGTTACAATATGGGTTCTCGCAGGGCTACCCAGGAAGGAGGAACCACCGTGGAAAATGACATGCGGCATACTCTGATTTTTAAATAATTTTGCCAACACTGTGGTCATTTACACAGATTCAAATTTAACAACATGGATACAATGCTATCGTGACCATGTGGTTAGGTCGCAGACCTTCCTTGGGACCAGGGATATCTGCATATGTCATTCCTCTGCCTATGACATTTCCTAGGATCCCTGCTGCCTTCCTTCCCCAGACTCGAAACCTCGGAAAGAGTATGAACACAGCCACAGGAGCTAACCTGACAGTCCTATCGGAGGGGAACATACTAGGAGCATGGGAATATTGAGTATTCTGTGGGAAATGTTGGAAGTTTGTTTTGTTTTCCCTTAAAGGAAGGCCACTGGGTGCAAGAAGGATACAGCAATCCCCGAAATGTTTGCTCCACTCCTGTTTGGGGACTCCAAAGCCATGTCACCAGGGGTGGCTTTTCGATGATGCCATGTTTCGGTCGAGGAATACTTACTGTCTGTAGCTGACCAGAACCACCAAGATGGCAGGAATACAGCACAGGATAATGATGAAGGCGAGGGCCAGTAAGGCCCCTTCCGTGTAGCCCAGACTTTCTCCTCGCTTTTTAATGCTCGTCACTGCCTCCGGGGTCCGGATCTCCAAAATGCGTCCTCCTTCCCCGTAATGCGGCTGGAAGTCTTTATTGATATCAAGCAGTTTGCCATCCAAAAATCTTTATTGTTAGATAAATAGTAAAATCAATGATGTTAACAGAAAAAAAATTCTGTAACAGAATTTTGTACTTTTCATATTTTCTATAAAAGTATTTTTGTAAAATATTAAAAATATTTTAAAGAAAATAATTTTGTAATATCTTGTTACTATTTTTATTAAATATTAATATTTAAAAAATAAATTTGTGATATTTTAATTGAAACACAAGTTGAGTCTATCTCATGAATAAAAAAAATATAAAAAGAGCAATGAAGAAGAGCAATACGACCTATAGACATATCACAGATATTAATAACAACGACCCTAATATACTCACAGATTGGGAAAAATAATTACCACCATCACTGAACTTAGTATCACTCTGGTGAAATTACTTACATTATTAAGTTATTCAGGTGAATAAATATTCTAAATTACATATAGCAAAGTTTAAAATTATATCCTGCATTTTGTCTGCTTGGGTCCTCAGAAAAATCCTGTAGAACTGAACATTATAATGCTAATTGACTGCAGGCCAGAAAGCTACACAGTTAGGGCCCCAAGTCCGAGACACCAACCCAAGCCCTCAGGCTCCGAAATCTACATTTGTTTTATATGTCCACACTCTCAAATCCCAACCAAAATAACATTGTATGGGGAAGAGGCGAACAAATTAAAAGGTGTTTCCTGCCTAGATAGGGAAGACTATATGAATGATGCAGACAGCAAACCAGTCAGGACGACAGGAATTAGCCAATTTAAGACCACGGTTCTTGCAAATTCTTCCTCTAAATAATGCAGTTTCTACTATGGGCATCACATTAGGGTACGGGGGATAATCGGGGAATAATTATTACATAATTTTACTAGATTGATTTTGTTACATATGAAATGTTATGTTGTAATTAGCAGGTAATAGTTTTTTCAAAATTCCTTGGGAACATTGGCACAATCCCTTATAAATCCTACAGTACTGATGTAACAGATGTGTCCTTAATAGCACAAAGCCACATCATGTCTTAGGGATTTTTAATTTTGAATTTTTAAAGATGTTCATCTATAAAAATCAAATATCTTACTATAGAAAACTGGAAAGCACAAACTGTCCAAAAAGCATAAGTACTCATAGGCCCCCAAAGCGGAAGCTGCTCACATTTGGATATATCCCAATCGAATCTCTCTTAATATTTTTATTCTCATAATTAAACAGCATGTATGAAGTGAAAACGATTATTTTAGAAACATATTGCATAATATAAACCACTACACTTATGTTGAAAATGCAGAAAACACAATGAAATGGGGGAAGAATTTATTTTTATTTATTTATTTTTAAAGATTTTATTTATTTGACAGAGAGAGAGACAGCCAGCGAGAGAGGGAACACAAGCAGGGGGAGTGGGAGAGGAAGAAGCAGGCTCCCAGTGGAGCAGGGAGCCTGATGTGGGGCTCGATCGCAGGACCCTGGGATCAGGCCCTGAGCCGAAGCCAGATGCTTAACGACTAAGCCACCCAGGCGCCCCATGGGGAAAAAAATTTTAAATGGCCCAAATTTCACCATCCCATGATAACAAAGAGCACCATGCTTATGCATCTTACAATCTACTTTATCCCTTTTGACACTTCTTTTTTAATTTTCTGAGTGATCCTGCTGACGTTATATCTACTGTACGGTGTTCATAGCTTCCTTATGGAAAAAACAGATGACTCATATCGGATACGAATTCCACTGGGTAGTTTATTAGACTTGCCATTTAAGAAACCCAATGGCTTAGATAACTCAATTTTAGTTTGAAAGGTGTACATGTTTTTACTCAAGTTTTCATATGATAATGTAAGGCAGTTAGGATTTTTGTTGAGTATTTTTTTTTTTTTACAAATTTGCTTTTGTAGATACAAAATATACTTTTATAGCAATTTTCCTAGGTCGTTTTTAGACGCGTTAAAAAATATATAATAAAATTTAACTATGGTTCCAAGTGCTAGAACAGAATGGTACCACATTTTGTTTGAATTTTTTATCAGATAAGTTAAGAAGTTCCAAATAATGTACAGATTAAGAGTTCTTCTGCAAGAAAACACTATTGGAGAGTGGGAAGAATCATTAGTTTGGGTGAGGACTTCACCCGTATCCTATGGAATCCACTAGATGGACCCACTTCTACAGGATTCTTGCATTTCACATCCCATCACCCGAGGGAAGATTTGTTAGTCTTTTTACAGTACAAGAGCTCCATTATTTTGATATTTCCTTTGTTTATTTCTCAATTTACGTAAATGTCCTCATTGTTTCCTGGAACACTCGATTGTTTCTGAACCCACACCTAATCTAGAATATCCTTCTTTTTGCTTTCTACATGCGAAACAGTTTTGCCTAGGGGCAAATTCCATAAGATTTTTCCTTAAAAAATTGTGGATCCGATTCTCATTGCCTTTTGGCATCTTATCGTACATATGGGACATCTAAGGCTTATCTAATTTTTTATTTCTTTATAATTGAGTCACTTTTATTTGTGTTTCAATGGCATGAAAATACATTCAGATACTTTTCAATGACACATGATGACATTTTCATTGATTTGGCTGGGAAAGTAATGGCATCTTTTCATTATATTTTTAGTTTATGTTTCTGGGGTCACTACACTACAGTGTTTTTACCTCAGAGATGCCTACACTGGTCAGATTGTATCTTCATTGTCCTCTAAATATATTTTGATCTCTTATAATGCATATCTCCCCCCCCCCTTTCTTAATGCCTCTGAACTTCTTATGTATATACTTTATGTGGCCAATTTCTTTTTCAGATGTTTTCTCATTTCAGGCAAATTTGGAGATTTTCCACCCTAAGGTGGAAAAAATGGCCCCCAAACCTTCAGGGTTTTGTTTTATACTTTTTCTGATTTGGGGACAAAGCTAGTTTCCATGTCGGTCCTTGAAGAAACACTCTAATTGGCCTCCCCGGGAGTGTGTGCTGACCCACACCCAGGCAGTGAGCAGATAGGGTTGGCATCCAGAGGGGGAGGCAGTGTAGATGCCCACCACCAGTACCGTGGAGGAGGGGCACTGGTAGGGTTGTTTCACCAGAAACGGAAGGATTCAGGGCTCCTCAAACACACATACCATTTCACTGTCTGATATGGTCTTGCTTTCTACTGAAAGTGTTTAACTGTCTTCCAGTAGTTTCTGGAGAATATTTCCAGAGATAAATTCTACCTCTGAGTCATGAGGATGTGATTTCTTTTAGTTTGTTTTTCAGTATTTATTACTGATTCCATTTTGCCCCATGCTTACTTATCTTAGGAAGGAGATCTATCTGTCAGATCTGCTCTGTTTTCGTGATGAGTAAGGGACAGGTGAAGCTAGGGAGGGAGAGATAGGAAGGGGGCCAGAGGGTCAGGCTCACAAAATTCAAAATGGTGAGAGATGAAGGAAACCAGAGATAAGGGAACAAACCAGACCATCCTGCCCTAGTTGTCAGAGGTGGGGTTTCGTTGTAATAGCTATTGGTGACCAAGAAAATTACCAGACCCTAAAAAGGAAGTAAGCCATGGAAGGTGTTATCACTAGTCCTTGCTCTATGGTGATATCAATAGAGATGTTAAAAGGATTTAAGTTCCCTGGTTAGCTTTCTATAAAAGACCATCCCTAAAAGCCCTCAGTGGCAGCCCTGTTGGGATCCCTCTCGCTCCTGAGAGCTTTTTCTGTTTCCTTGCTTAATAAACTTCTATTGCTTTACTCACTCTCCTTTGTTCACGAGATTCATTCTTCGACTCCATGAAGCAAGAACCTCACTCTCCCACATCACTGACATGACATAAATTCCTAAGTCAGTTCCTTGTCTTCTAATTCACTCTGCTGATGGAGCACATGCAAACACGCACCCCCGCCTCTGTTTACTTGTAAGGGACCCGACTGTCAAAGCATGGTGTGTAAGCACCGGTCGACGCTGTATTTTACCTTGAGGGTTATGCTACTGCAGTGCACATATAAATGTAGAGATAAAGGGGAGGGTGAGCAGGAGTATGTAGTCTGTACTTCACAAAGACCTGAACCAGATGGTAGAGGGGCAGCTGCCTC